>NC_046659.1:82965253-82966340 GCF_010883055.1 Belonocnema kinseyi | reverse complement strand
CCCCCCCCCCCCCCCCCCCTAAAGAGGTAACGTATTTTATTTACGATCCCTTGCCAGAATATTTAGAGAATATATATCCCTATATGTAGAACTTTAGTATATTTTTTTGTTCTTCATCTGTCCCTTCTGATAACTTCTGCAATTCTTTCCCTTCTATTGTAAGATCCGCTGATTAGCTACGCTCATGTTCGGAATATTTTACCATCTAAAGCCCGAACGAAAGTCACTTTTAAAGGTCAGTTTAGACTCGTTGATCTTCTTTTTCGAAATTTTTTTGTTATTATAATAGCAGCCTCGTTAATATTAGAGACAGCTTGTTGGTTAAATTACTGATTCTAGCCATTATTGACTACTTTTATTAAATTTTGATAAGCATATCATATTTATTCTGAATATTCATTAGAATTTCTTGCATCAGAGGATACTGTATTAGGGCTTAAATAAACTCTGATCTAATCTAACTTATTATCCTTACTTATTCATGATCCTACTAGATCACCATCTCTTGAAAAGATGACTAATAACAATATTTAGTACTCCAGTTTTTAAAAGATTGTTTTTAAGACAATATCCGCAACTAAACTGCTGATGAGGAAACTATCGAGATTAGTTGTTGATTCGCTTTTATCCGGACGAGAATCGAAATGTCGTTTGCCAAGTCGTATCCATACTGGAGCCATCTCGTATTGCAACGCCCAAAACGTGGTTTGGCGTAACAACCATCGCCGACATCCTGTACTCGCTACCAGTTCGAGGACTATTATTTGAATGGTTATTGGTATGATAGTGCGTATCTGAATCTCGTGCATCACATACAACTCTCTACGGTTGTCATGCTGATTTCGTGTTTCTCTCCCATGATTTCCAGCATAAATGTATGTTCCAGGATTTCTGGCTGTCGGCGAATGAATTACCATCGGCGACGATCGGCCATCGTCGAGATTGGATTACGGGTTGGAAAAATGTTTGAGATTAATAGTCCCTTTCAAGGACAACAAATCCTCAGAAAATTTACCCCTCGATTACGCAGTTTATTTCCTAGGAGGCCGTTCCAAAATTACGTCACACTGTCTGGAATAGGCGGGGG
>NC_046659.1:82957469-82965243 GCF_010883055.1 Belonocnema kinseyi | reverse complement strand
ATAATGTAACATTAGACATGGAAAATATAAATATTAATAACAGCTTTTTGAATTGCTTGAGAAAATTAAAATTAAACATTTTACTGTACAGGTAAAGCTTCTAAATACAGACATCGCACTCTTTTATCTACTTCTCTCTTTTTGCTTTTTTAAGAATTCCTATTTTTCAACCTGCTTTCAAGAAACTATCCTTTTTTCAAATTTTCCTTGCTTTTTTGCTTAGATGTGGACTGAAACAATAAAACCCAATAAGAAAACCCTAACATTTTTCTCTTAAAGCTAATTACTGTTAATTCAAAAGTTTAATATTATAACACTGGTTGCGAATTCACATGTTTTCGTAAAAATTAACATTTTTCTTAAAAATTCGTAATTCTGGGATAATAATAGAACTATATTTTAAAATACTCGTCCTTTCTAGATGAATTGGAAATGAACTTTTTTGTTTAAAATTCATATTTTTCAACTGAAAATTAAAGTTTATTATAGAAAATTCGTTTTCTTAATTGAAACTCACTTAGAAAATTAATATTCTTGATAGAAAATTAAAATACGTTAAGTATAACTGCTTGGTTAAAAATTAATTTTATTAGTTGAATATCCACCTCTTCAATCGAACATTTAAGTATTTTGCTGAAAATCCTTGTTTTTTGTGAAAAATCAATTTTTCGAACTCTATTTTTGGTTAAAAATTCTATTATTTTGGTAGAAAATTCAGCTGTTTGGGTGAAAACGTACTTTGGGGTTGAAAATGTACATTTTTTGGTAAAAAAATTACCTTTAGGCTTACAACTTTAACCAATTAATTAACCTTTTTTGTAGCTTCAATGCAAATTCTTACTGAATTGGAAAATCATCTCGTTATATAGAAATCTGTTTTGGTTAAGGATTCAACTATTTTGTTGAAAATTCTTGCTTTTGGTTGAAATTAATTACTGTTTATTACGTGTACAACTAAGTTCCCGCTGTTCGCCAATAGATGGCTCCAGCAGTAAGTGCTAGTCGATTTTGATATTCAGAACGTCATCAACCAAGCTTAGACATATGGTAAAAAAACCGTGTTGACACATTAGTGATTTTATTTTGGCGTCATATACTTTTGGTTATGTGAAAATATTTGATTTTGTGCCAAATAATCGTTATTTGCGGGAAGTGTGGATTTTCTTCTTTCATTCGAAGAAAACGGCGGCTGAAGCGGATCGAGAGCACCATAAAGTTTGTGGAGATGCTGCTCTGAGTGAAACAACGTGCCGTGACTTGTTTCGGCGCTTCAAAGACGATTATTTCAATGTTGACGACCGTCCGCGTGAAGAAATGTCAAAATCCTTCAAGGCGCTGAATTGCAGTCATTGCTCAATGAGGATCCGTACTAAATGCAAGAATAGCTTGCTTTAGCATTAATAGTTACCCACCAAGCCATTTACAAGCGAGTGCATGCGTTGGGAATGATTAAAAAACAAGGAACTTGAGTTCCTTATGATTTGTGCCATTTTTTGCCATTTGAGCGTCGTTTTTTCGCCTGTGAAAAACTGCTTCAGCGGCAAAAAAGGAAGGGTTTTCTTCATCCCATCGTGATGAGTGATGAAAAATGGATTCATTACAGCAAGACGAAGAGAAGAAAGTCATGGGGACTGCCCGGTCATGCTTCTACTTCGTCGGCTTCGCCGAATATTCACGCATCAACACTTCCTGCAAATGACGATTATTTGGCACAAAATCAGACATTTTGAGAAAACCAAAAGTATATGACGTAAAATAAAATCACTAATGTATCAACACGGTTTTTTTGCCATATTTCTAAGCTTGGTTCATGACGTTTTGAATGTCAAAATCAACCAGCACTTACTGTTGGAGCCATCTATTGGCAAACAGCGGGAACTTAGTGGCGCACCTAATATATAATAATGAAATATTGTTAGACTGACATATTATTTATTACTTTTTTCTTTTCAGTTTGATCTGTTTTGATGGAATTTGACTATTATTTTTTAAAATAAAAATATTTTTGTTTGTTTAAATATTAAATAATATATTTTTGCTAAGAATTATTCTTTTTATTTTAAATTTAAATTCTGGGTTAAGAGTTGAACCACTTTTCTAAAAATCCATTTTTTTCAAGATGCAATATTTCAGGTGAAAATCCAACTATTTCGTTAAAACTTTAATTATTTTGTGAAAAAATGGTTAAAATCTTAATGTCTTTGATAAATATTTGTTTATTTTGTTTTGATAAAAAAATCCGTCATTTAGGATCAAATATTTAACCGTTTCTTACAAAATTTGTATTCTTGGCTTGAAAATGTAACTATTTGATTTAAAATGCAACTGCTTTTGGTTGAAGTTCAAGCTTTTTTTGTTCAAGAATTCGTTTGATTAAAATTTTTTGTTAACTCAACTATTTGGCTGAAAATTATTCTTTTTGGGTTAACAGTTCAACGATTTCGTAAAAGATATTTCTATTTTTCGAATATCCCAGTGTTTTGTTAAAACCTCGTATTTTTTTATAGAAAACTCACATCGCAAGATTAAAAATGCACGTGTTCGTCTTTCGAAATTTGTTTTATTGGATTTAAAATTCAACTATTTCTTTATCAATGCAACTGTTTGTAGTTGATTCTTAATTCTGTGGTTATTTAACTTTAATCTTTGTAGATTAAAAACTGAAGTGTCTAATTATAAATTTAAGTATTTTGTTTAAAAATGTGTCTTTTTGTTTTAAAATATAATTGCTTTGTTGAAAATTTCACCATTTGTTTAAAAATGTATATTTGTAGGTTCAATACTCAACTGTATGTTAAAAATATCCACTTTTTTAAAAATTCCTTTCATATTCTTGAAAAGTCAAGTATTTGGTTGAAGATGGGAAAGGGTGGAAAAAGTGTCCAAAATAGCGTGACCCAGTTTTTGAACAGCCCTTAAGTTAATTCGTAGGTGCTTGGCAACGAAACGTATTCCCTCGCAATTTTCATTCAGAGATGCAGAATCGAGTATCTGATGCATCCACTCTTGGTATCTTATTTTTTTTCATTTCATATCCCTATTCTCAAAAGATATAAAAATTGTTGAATCACATAAAGAATCAAATGAAAGGTTCCTTTACGAAATTAAGGAAAAAATTTTGGTGTTTGCGTATCCTTTGAATGCTTTGAGAGCCCTTCTAAAGCCCTGAATAACTAAAAAGTCTTCTGTGGATTAACTGAAGTACCCACTTCTTGTCGTTGGGCACTCAAGCTGCATCCTTGAGAGTACTAACGAATTCGTGGTAAACACTGAAAATTGTCGGATAATTTTCTCGGGTCGCGAAATACGTTTTTAGGGCAATGGTTTCTCGGTATCTGCATGCACATATCCAAATTGCATGTACCGGCAAGCGGGCAGAATCTTGGACGTTTTTTTCAACATTTTTTAAAACTAAATTTTGTTTCACGAAAATACGGAAATAATGCAAGAATATATTCTTTTAAATGAAATTAATGTATCGGATTCTTGTTGAATAGAACATGAAACGTCGAATGATCTAGAAACATTTTTTCTTTTAACCCCGAAAAGATAAATTTTCAAACGAGAAAAGTTATTTTTCTTATCAAATAGTTGAATTTAAACCAAATGAAACATTAATTTCAGACAATGCGGTTGAATTCACAACCAAATACTTAAATTTTCATGAAAAAGGCGTACTCTTGAACAACAACAAAATGAATTTCAAGCAAAAACAGTTTAAATTTCAACCAAGAGCTTTTCTACTAAAAGATCTGAATTTTCAATCCAGAGGGACGAATATTCTATTTTAAAAGATAAATTTTAAAGAAAACAATTCAATAATAAATTATTGAATTTTAAACGAAATAGATGAATTTTTAACAAGAAGTGGAAATTTTAACCAAATATTTAACTTTTTTATTAACAAGTACACATCACCAACCAAACATTTGCACGCACAATCAAATACTTTAGCTTACAAGCCAAGAAAACTAAGGAGAAGGCTGAATTTTCAATAAAAAAAATAAAAGATTCTCAACAAAAAATATAATATTTAATATTTCAAAGAAAAGTATTCTAACGTAATTTAAACAAAAAAGACGATATTCTAACCAAATAGTTGAATCCTTAAAGATGCTGAATTTTCTACCCGAAAATATGAATTTATTCACCCCGAACTTAATTTTAAAATAAACAGTTGATTTTCTTACTAAAATAATAGAATCTTTAACCGAATAAGACGATTTTTCTACGTAATAAAAGAATTTTTAAGTGAAAAAGAAATTGTTTTTATAAATTTGTTGAATTTTCAATAATAAAGTAACTTTTTAATCACATAGTTGAAGTCGCAACTAAAAACGAATAATTTTTAACTAGGGAATAAATAGTTGAATTTTTTATTGAAAGATTAATTCTGAACTTACAATGTCATGAGTTTTCTACTCCATAGTTATATTTGAAAGCAAACAAATGAATTTTCATTTTAAAAAATACGATTTAAAAAACTGCTTTAGTTTCCAAATAATTCGATAAATTTACAATCAAGAAAATTCATTTTTACCAAAAAAGACAAGTTTACAACAAAAACAAAAAAACAAAATTTCTCAACAAAAAATTTTAATGTGCCACTTAGAACAACCTTTTCAACTAATAATGAATTAGCTACTTTATTAGTTCAAAAGAGTAATGAAAAAAATGAATAAAGAAAATAGTTATCTCTTGAATCCACAAAAGGAATTTTCATTATAGCAATTCAACTTTAAACTAAGCGGTTGAATTTTGAATTGAACAAAATTGATTCTCCATGAAAATGGTAATAGTATAATTTTCAATAAGAAATATTGAACAACCAAATATTTGAATTTCCCATTTAAAACAATAACCTTTCAACTAAAAATGGAATAGTTACAATTTCAGTTTAAAAAATAATGAAAAAAAACGAATACAAAAATGGTAAAATCCTCAACTAATAACATGAATTTGTAGTAAAATAGTTTAACTTTAAACTAAGTAGTTGAATTTTCAATTAAAAAAGATGAATTTTAAATGAAAATTGAAATCTTAGAATTTTCAACAAGGAATGTGGAATGCTTAAATTTGAAGTTTAGAAACATTTATTTTCAACCCAAAAAAGAAGAATTTTCAAGAAATTAGTGAAAACTTGAAACAATATAATTAATTTGTGAAAATGTAGTTCTACATTGAACCAAGTATTAAAATTTTCAATAAAAAATATGAATTGATAGTGAACAACTTTTTGGCTTATATTCCATTTTTAACAAAGCAGCTTCACTTTTAACGAAGTTGTTGAATTTTCAATTTCAAAGAATAATTTTTAGTAATAGTTTCAACTGAAACGCTCAATTTTTACCCAGAAATCAAATATTTGAATTTTCAGTTTAAAAAGATGAATTCGCAATAAAATCTTTTATTTATCAATGGGTTACTTAAATTTGTATTTAAAACAATTAATTTTCGACTCAAAATAAACGATTTGAAAAAATATATTTAAATTTTAAACTCAATTATAGAAGTTTTAAACAAAAGAGATAAAATCTGAACAAAAAATATAATAGTAGAGTGAAATGATAAAATGCGGAAATTCTTTAAAAACCGAAGGGAAAAGAGAAATTCTTTACAAAAAGTGGTATGGATGGAAATAGGAGAAAGATTAATCAGTCTGCATTTAGATGCTTTCCTTGTGAAATAAGATCACTAATTTTTATTTTGAAAGCATTACAAAATTATGGTTATTAATGTATATTTTCCATATGTTGTTTCTTCCACATCATGGGTTAACCCATTTCCCTTACATTGTTAGCAAAATCTGATTGCAATTTAATATAAATGTGAGTAAAGTCACTTGCTTATACCGTAAATTAAATTTAATATGACATCACCTTGTCGAATTAATTAAAAAAATTAAAACTGAAATCCATAGACTAATTTCTTATTTATAATCAAAGTGCAACGTACGGGTGAAATTTTCTTTAAAATTCGCTCTGAATATCAAAATTTTAAGGTATCGTTATTTTTAGATGAGGTGTCGGAATCATTCGCTTAAAATATCGTTCCCACTTAAAACCCAGTATAATTTATGTTTAACTAGAAAAAAGTATTATCTGTTATTATTTAAAGTTGGAAATTACTACGAAAATTATTTTTAATTTGCGTAAAGTGAAATTACCTGACTTTTTAAAGAATTGATCAGTATATATACTGATGTGTAGCCTCTTATTTAATAATTTTTATACCGTGTTTATAATTTGAATATAAAAATGTATATTAAATGTATATTAAAATTGCAAATATTTTTAACAGTGATACCAAAACAGTGAAACGGTACGAATTCAATTTCCGAACAATTTAACGTTACAGGAACCCCTGCTTTCAAAACATAAAGGCACGTGGTTTCACTTTTAGAGAGAATGCAGGTTACTGCTATCATGCAGTTGCAATCTAGTGGCTAATATTGTAATAAGTATCGTAGCATTTCGATGGTAATTATGGGTCCTGAACTAGAAGCACATTTACGCTAAAGTTTATTGCAAGCCGCTGTTCATCAAGTAAAGCGTGATTATTTTGTCAACAATGCAGTGACAAATTGTTATTATTTCCGCTAAAATAGCGCTATAATATTTATACAATATAATCGTTGACTGAATGTATTTCACGTAATGAAATGCACTTTACATTTGGGTCGCTCAAAAATAACGTCAAGCTATTTTGAAAACCTTTTTCACCCCTCTTCTTCATCACAGATAATCAAACAACGTTAATTTTCGACCAAAAATTGTTAATTTTCAATGAAAATTTTATTAGTTGAATTTTTATACGAGACGATCAAATTCAGGCCTAAAATGAGTTATTTGAATTTCCCGCTAGGTTCATTAATTTTTAACTAAAAAAAAAACAACTAATTTTTACAAAATAATTAAATGTCTCAGCAAATAGTAGAATTTTTATTCGAAGGAGGTAATTGTCTTATTTTGTTCGAATAATTTAGTTCGCATTCAAGAGAAAGATCGAGAAAAAGAGGAATTACTTAAAAGGTATTAAAGAGGGGCATATGGAAAGAAGAGTAAAGTTTGCATATAAATCCTTTTCTCGTAAAATAAAATTCCGGATTTAAAACTTTTATAGCATTTCCAAACATAGTTATTACACAAATGGTCACAAACCCTGTATCCTTTAGGGCAACTTTAATTTTTCCATGAATATTGACAATCTTGAATTTTAAATACAGAACAATCCTTTTAGATCTGGATTCTCTCAAGAATAGACCTTTCTGTTTTGTGAGATGTTCTGAAAAGGAGATTTAAAAGTAACAAATGATGAGACGTTTGTAGATGTCAAGAAAGGTTCCCATTCAGCCCAGAAAAAACAGGAGGCTATATCCCCATAAGCCCTTTGCTGACGGCATTATCCATCCCATCATCGGCCTCATAAACGTTCGCTTTGGGGCGTCAGTCGTCGCGGACTTCGACCGTAAATCCGCGGAGTTTCGTGATTGGTTCGTTTCCGGAGGGAACTTGCTCCCGGTTTACTGTAGAACATATAAATACGTTTAATCTTGATATTTCGAAACGAGTGAAATGAGGGAATGGTGGTTCGTCACTTCGTCTCTTTTTCAAATTATATAGTTCATGTAGATAAATGCAATTTGAAGTTTAATGTACGCTAGATAAATTCTCCGGAAGAGTCGATCACCAGGGAGTTTCCATTAATTATGTTAGGCTTTTTCGGGTTGTGTCCCAACAAAATATTACTAAACCTTGCTTGTGAGGGGGGGGGG
>NC_046659.1:82946124-82957459 GCF_010883055.1 Belonocnema kinseyi | reverse complement strand
AATTTCTTACACAAGTTTCCTCTTTCTAATTATTTTTTTTTACAATATGGTAATTAAAATCTGTTTTAGCTGATCTAAATAACTTTTTATACTATAATAAACAATATACTGTATAATTGATTGTTTTATTCTCGATTTCAATATAACTGTAATCTTTGATATTACACCCAGTGAAGTGAGAGAGTAGACAAATTAAGATTTGATTCTCATTATAATTACTCATCTGACACTAATTTATTTATTGATTCAAACCTATATTTAATACAATTTCAAATAAATTTACAGCTCTGCCATTTTGAATGGATTTGTGCTTATGTAGCGGCTTTATAGCACGATCTGCCGTTATCCCGAATCTTCTTTTATTTCAATAGAATACATATTTATATATTAATTAAAAACAAGAATATTATTTTTCATTATCATAATTTTTAAGAAACTAAATTACAGCAATTGCTGTGCAAATCCTTTTCTCAAGAATGAATTTTATACTGGAAGCAGCTTGAAACATGTGACAATGCGGTATAAAAAATGTAACTCTTTTTCTGAAATTCTAGTCAAAAATTTATTTTAAATTGTATGATATATAAATTTGTACAAACAATTCTCATTAATTTCTGGATGAGTAATGATAACCAGGATTCTGTAGTTAATAATGTAAGGTCATCATCGATTTTAAGAACACGACTGTTAATTTTGAAGTAACTACTTTCTACTTTTTATTCATTTATAAAAAATTTTGAAAAGTTTAAACCTAAAATTAAACATTTTTGAATAGGCTTGAAATGCGAGGTTGAAATTCTTTAAAATTTCTTAAAATCAGGTGTATTTCTTAAAATTTAATTTAATATTTCGAAATCGCATTACATCTTCGAAATCCCTTAAAAATTAATCCCAGGCGGAAAAAAGATATATAGTTTATATAAAATACTTCACACTATACATAAACTATTCAACTATTATATTCTATTAAAATTATTCTATTAAAATTATTCTATCACACTATTCTATTAAAATCTTTTCAAATTCATGAAAATGCCTTGAGAAATATAGTAATTGGTTCAAATTCTTAAAACTGCGTGATATACAAGGTGATTTTTTCAAGTTGAAACTTTCCAATGTCTCGAAAAATAGGCACTCTCTGAAAAAATGTTATGAATCAAAAGTTTCAGGTTAAAAATATCTCCCCGTATATTGAAATCTTACGAGATTACTTGAAATTTTAAGCATCTCTTTACGATTAATTGAAATCTTACAAATCTGTCGAAATCTTTTAGAATCTCTTGAAAATTGTTACAGTATATTAAAATCCAGGAAAATCTTTTAAAAGCCATTCAAATTCCAAAAAATCGCCAAACATCCTTTATGATATTCGGAAACCTTTCGAAAATCCGTTAAATATTTTGGAATCTCTCTAATACTTTTAAGTCCCACGATTTACTTTGAAATCTCGGAAAATCTATGAAATTCCGTTCTCAAAACTTGTTAAATCCTTTAAATAGCTTGAAATCTTTAAAATCCCATGAAAACCTTAAAATCTTTTAAAATGTGTGCAATTTTTTTTAAATATCTGTAAATCCCCTAAAATCTTCGAAATATTATTATAATCGTCTGATATCCTTTAAGATTCATGAAAATACTTCGATACCAGGACAGTAAATTCCGGAAATATTACTTATTTGAAGTTGGATAAAAACTTGGGATAAATTTTGAAATCTTACGAAATCTCAGAAAATCCGTGAAGAGAATATGGAACTTTTGAAAATATCTTAGAGTCCTTTGAAATTTTTTACTCTCGAAATCCTAACCTAAAACTACTTTAATGCTATAAACTCTTTTAAAATTCCAGAATTACAAAAAGCATCGTTGATTGAAATTCCCTCAGAAAATTTTTTAAAATAAAAATTGTGCAATTAAAGAAATATGCCAATAAAACAGAAAATCATAAAATTAAAAACTCAAGTGAGAATTCTAAAGCGACTTGAATTATCTACTACTCGTTGGCTTCCTGTGCATCAGCTGAATTCTGATATCTACGGATTGGAATTCAATTGACTCACCGGAACGATCTAATCGTGTTTAATCAGCTAGAAAGTCCCGCAAAAAGAAAAAGACCGGTGAATCTGATTAGTCAGGAAGAAGATAAGAAAACGAGTGGAAGGAAGAAATATCACTGAGAGCGAATGGAAAATGTTGAAATCGGGAAAATCTCTTAAGAAAATAGTCAGCTTTCTTAGAAATAAAATACTTTTATATCCGAAAGAGGAATATTTTTATCATTTGATATTTTAATTTGAATATGATAATAATAAAAAATCGATCATTTTCTTGTTTGAAAGATGTTGAAGAGGTGCCATGCCCCATTACCGTAATTAAATATTAACAAAAAGTTTAAAACCCTTAAATACAAAAATACTCTCTAAAACAATTTTAAATTGTTCAGACCATATTATATAAACAAAATTTCTGGAAAAAAATATCTACCAGCAGGCATGCGAAACGTTATTTAAATAAAACTTAATATTCTAGTATCATGAGAATAGCTTTTACCACGCGCGACCACCCACACCCATCTGCTATCACTTTGTGCGACATAATTATGTCATAAATGCCATTTCGCTCTAAAAGCACGAATAAAGCAAAATCTGTATTTAGCCTAAATTAAAATGTCTGCTGATTGATATTTTTTGTTTGAAATTTTAGTCATCGAAGCCCATTGAATTCTACCGGTTATCAGAATTAGCAGTCAATTTTCAAATTTATTATAAAATAGAGTGTCGTACCGTTCATGATTGAAAATTTTTAATTAAAATCACCCAGTGTCCATTGAAATTGAAAATTTGATTAAAACTTCCTCACTCGTCTTTTATTATGAATGCAGTAATTTTAACGATCTGTTGAACCCTTCTTCTTGCTTGTTGTCCTTCATTGATAATCTACTTTTATATCATTGTATTTTACTATTTCTTTATATTTAAATAATTATTTTATTCTTATCACAGTATTTTCATTTTTATGTGGTATAACAATTAATAAAACTAAAATATTAATGTTTAAACGATTTGAAAATTAGGAATGTTCTATTTTAAAAAACCTTCCTTTAAGTAAAAGTGACAAAGGTTGAAGAAATGGATAAAAATCAATATTTTGACTTTATTAAAATATTTTTGAGGATAAATTGCATTACAAAAAATGTTAAATAAAAAAGAGATTGGCAAAACATGCGGGCAGTAGGAATAGAACTCGCAATTTCCAACTGCAAACTCTGAGCGATACAGCTTGATCTAACCGGGAGCTCAAAGACTCTCGAAATGCGTTCCATTTAAAGTTGATGGATTTTTTGAAAGCAGTTTTTCTCGGGAATGGTTGAAAAGTCCATATATTACGTGACGCTCGAAAGGCGGCGTGGGTTTATCGTAACGTTAGAAAGTGCCGTATGATTAAAAAATAACATTTATATCCTTGTTGATACACTACTGACCAGTATTATCGAAACAAAAATGTAGTAGTAGCATTTTTAAGGGTCAATTTTTAATAAAAAAAAAACGAATTTTCCACAAAAGACATAAGTTTTTAACAAAATAGTTTAATTTTCAAGAAAAAAATGGGTTTTCAACCCAAATTAGGATCATTCAATTTCTAGTTCGAGAAATTGCTTCAAAAAAGAAATATCGCATAGTCAAATGCAACGGAAAAAGGCGAATTTAAAAGAAATTGTTCAATATACAACGAAATGGATTAACTTTTTGATCAACTATTTCAGTTTCAAAGCGAAGTAGTCGAGTTTTGTAGAAAGCGGTTGTATTTTAAGCAAAACAAAACTTTTTGAAAAATGTCAACCAGTTGAAATAAACTAGAAAGAACTAATTTTTAACAAAACAGTTTAATCCTCATGCAAAATTATGATTTAAAAAAAAAAACATAATCATAATTTTCACTCAATCGGACCAATTTTCAATGAAATACATCAAATTTTAGCAAAGCAGTTAAATTTTCAAAGGAATAATTTATTTTTTAAACAAAAATATGAATTATTAAGAAACAACTTTCTTTTCAACAAAATAGTCCAAATTTCTACCAAATCGTTGAATTTTCAAGAAAAACGAACATTTTTCCACAAAATAGTTGAATTTCCATACCAAAACAGTTGCATATTAAAAACAAGTAGTTCATTGTTACATTAAAGAAACACGAAACTTTAACAAAAAGATTGAACGTTTAACTAAAGAGATTAAATTTCAATTAGGTTGTTGCATTTTTAACCAAAAACGATGAACTTTTAACCCAGAAGATTATTTTTTTACCAAGCAAGACGAATTTCCAAGATTATTTTGTTTTGTTTTAATTAAGCAGAAAAGTTGAATTCTCCAGTTAAAATATTAATTTTCAACTGAAAGTAAAATAGTTACATTTTCGGTTCAGAAGATTAATTCTAAATGTAAAAACAAACGGTTTTTCAGAAGAATAGTTTAATTTTCAGTTAGTTGATTTTTCAACCAAGAAGATTAATTTCAAAAAGCACGGATTATTAAAAAAAAATGCATGCACTTTTAACCAGTTACTTGAATTTTTTACTGAAAAAGAATAATTTCCAACTATATAGTGCAATTTTAACTTAAAAAGATAAATTTTGAAACAAAAATGAAATAAATAAATTTTCTGTTACTAAAATCGATTACCAATTAAATATTAAACGAATTTTCAACAAAATTCTTTTTTGCATTTAGAACCATAAAGTCAATTTTTGTAATCAAATAAGATAAATTCCGACCCCCAAATTTTCTCGTAGAATTTTCTAAACAAAAAACAGCTTTTAGCCAATGATATTTTTATTTCTTATCTGGTTATATTAATTCAGTTCAAAATTTTTAAAAACGACAAAAATGCTTCAGAGTACTCTAATTTCAAGTACTCTAATTTAAACTCATTTGAATGAAATTAACATAAAATTTAATTTATATATATTTTTTAAAAGTAGAAGGGGGGGGGGGGGGGCTCAGCTTCAGTGTCACATAAAATTTTGAGGGCTCCCCAAGGGAATAGGTTTCCTTTTTGAGAAACCTTATTAAATCATTTCAAATAAATTCCCAACAAGTTTACAAATTTGTTTTGAAATTATCATTCAATTTTGATAAAAAGCCGATGTTTGCATAAAAGGTTTAAGATTAAATACAGTGTGAGCTTGCGTGTAAATCTTTTCAGATAACGATCTTCTAGAAGGGTTCATTGAAAGACGAGGCTAGGTAATCGCAACATCGCGACCGACGACGGCAGTTTGACGTGTCAATAGGGCAGTAACCAATTTTAAACATGCTTTCTGAAGCTGACCTTCTAAGTCTTTCATTTAAATTACTTCTGGCATGGTACCCTGCCTTATTGGCATATCGGCCAATCGACGACCGGTCATACCTCGCGATTGCCGCCGATAAGCCAACAGGCAGCATTGGCGGCACTTTGAATCGACTTTCGATCGATTTCATTGCCAGTTTCGATGTTCGACGTATAGCAGATTGGACCTCGCATGAGAATTTCAATTTATAGATTGAAAGGTTTGCTAGGTGTCTATGTGCCACTAAAATAATCTTCCCTTAAGTTTATTTTGACGGCAAATTATATGATCTGTTTTGTAGAATGAAACTGAATTAATTGCCTCTCAACAATAGAATTTACAGCCCAAAATGATCTCAAAATTTGAGATTCAAGTAAGATATAATTCAAGTTATTCAAATATCGATTTTTTTCTCTCTTAGACAACACTTTAGAATTATAAAAGCAATACGCAGTTAGGCCCATATATATTGTGGGTATCGCAGATTAGAGTTAAAAAATTCAAGGATTTAATTGCTCGTAAAACTTTAAACTCCAAGATTAAATTTTTTATGTAAGTACGTAGCATTTTTTGATTTAAAATACACTTATTTTTATAAGCAATTTAGTGCTTATTTTTTGACAAGCAATTGATTCATTTCGTTAAAAGTGCATATTTCTACAAAATTTCATTAAATAAACCGTCGTATTTTTCTAGCCAATAGCATAAAAATTTTCAAATTCTTTGGTTTTTCGTTCCAGGTCTTATACTTTACGAGCAAACCGTCCTCCCGTGAAGGCCTTAAGAATAAAAACGATTTTCAAAACGGGCTCTGTCGCCCCCATTTTGTATAAAAATTGAAATAATTTTTTTTGTTCATACTATAATAAATTTTTAGAAAACACTCTGAAAATAAATCCTATTACTTTTTTCATACTTCCAAAATAAATCGTCAAAGTTAGTCTTTTTTTTTGCTTTCTTTTTTTTTAGGCTTTTTTTCAAAGTTAGGCTTGTTTTCTGTCCAAAATCTCGCTGTTCGATTTCTGGTGATCGATGTCCCTAACTTGTTAATTTTCCGGAAGATGTAACTCCCGATAGTATTTTGTTTAAATAGTTCCACAATAAACCCCGGTCTTTTAAAATTAAAATCGGGTTTTAAATTGGAAAAGCTTGGTAATCGGGTTTTAAATTGGAAAAGCTTGGTTTTCGCAAAAATTGAAAAAAGAGGTACTTCTTGTTAACTTTTCGTAAACTAAATCTAAGTTGTTTTTCGATAAATGATCAAGAAATAATTTCTGTTTAATGCACTTCTATTTTTTCTCCAGTATAAAGAGATAATAGTATAGTGGATTAATGGTATAGTTAGTGAAAGTAAGAAACAATAATTAAAAAGTCTATTTTTTCAATTTTCTAAGCAATTTCTATTTGCATCATTTTTGTTATACCTTTCACTGAAAAATCTTCAAAAGTTATCATTTTTAGAATCAATTTCAACAAAGGCAATCTCAAAAAATAAATACTTATAATTATTTCAAAACTTTTTTAAACTTAATTTAAAGAGGAAAACATTATTTAATAGTATTATTATTAACTTCATAAAATAAAAACCTTTAATGATTGACAGGAGATACATTATTTAAACAAATGAAATGCATTTTGAGTACCAGAAAGTAGTGTGAACAATACAAAATTTTTAAGATAATTAAAAAATCTGTTGCAAAATTATACTAATTTTAAAATTCATTAAATGTATTATTTCTTCCAAAAAATATTAACTTTTTATGACTCAGAGTATGAAAAAATATGTTGAAAAATAATAATAGTTAGAATGGCGGAAAATGATTCAAACATACTGAGAAATTTGCTACTAGTCGAATAAAAATAATTCAAACTAAAATTCAAACGAAAATCCAATAGTTAATTTTTCAAGATAAAACGACACATTTTTCAGCAGGCAGTTTCATTTGTTACAAAAAATTTCCCTGCCGGAAAAAAGGGGTGAGTTTTTTATTAAAATAATTAAAGTTCTAAACAAATAGTGCACTTTCTAATTGAAGGAGATACAACTTCAACAAAAAAATGAATTTTTAACCGAAAAGTTTAAATTTTAACCAAGCATTTGAAGCTTAAAAAAAAGGAAATTTCTCATATAAAAATATAAAACGAATGACGAAAAAAATAATTAAATTTCAAATCAAAGAGATGAATCATGAAGAAAAAGAATTCAATAAACTAGTTAAACTTTCAACTAACTAGTTCAATTTTTAACAAAGAAAGATGAATTATGAACGAAAAATATGATATTTCAACCAGAAGAGATTTTAATTTAAAAGAAAAAATATTTTAAATCAACAAAAAGGCCAATTTTTAAGAACTAAAACAGTTGCATTTATAATTGCAGAAGTTAATTTCCATACAAAAAATGTAATTATTTAAGTTTTTTAACGAAAAGGATGAATCTTCAGACACAAATATCAATTTTCTCCAATGTAGTTGAACTTTAAACAAGTAGTTGTGCTTTGAACAGAAAAGATAAATAATAGTTTATCAGTTTGATATTTCAATCAAGAGAGAATTATTTTCATTTCTATTCAAAAAGAAAAGTATTCAACCGAATAAATAAATTTTCGATCAAAGAAAGATGAATATTTGAGGAAATTTTTCAATTTTTAACAAACAAAAAATAAATACTAAAAAAATAAAATAGTAGGTTTTTGAACATAAAAGAATTATTTTCAAATCAAAAATAAAAATGTTTCACGTAATAAGGAACAGATTTTACTTTACGATAAGTGAACGCAATCTGCAATATTTTCGCCTCGTGTAATTTGGAAGTAAATTACATGACAGGAAACATCGACCAGGCGCAATTCTGCTCAAGCCACCCGGTGTGTCGGGTTGGCTACACCTCGTATTTTCAGTATCTCACGGCAACCCCTTTCCGACCGTGACATTAAACCGCGGTCACGTTATTCAGATTGCACTTAATATGTTTACCAAATTGGGCGAGATTATATCAGCCACTTCTGCGTGCATAATATAATGCAACATCCAGTGCCCGATACGCACGATCAGGCTCTCTAACGCTGTAGACCTATCGAGCTTGTCTCCATACAAACTCCAGTTTACTACATTTTGGTACAATTTAATGACCAAGATTTCTGTAACCTACATAGCGGAAAATTCGGTATTTTCCTAAAAGACACGGTTAATTTATAATCAATTTTCTAGAATCGCGACTTTTCCACATTTTCGACTTTTCGGTGTGCTTATTTTTCCTTCTTTTAGAATAAATCAGTGAGATCTCAATTATATACGAGGTGTGTTCAAAAAATAAGGTGACTATATGGTTTTCTCAAAAAATATTCATTTATTCCGCAATATTTATGTTGTTCCTTTCAAAGTAATCCCCCTCAGATATAATAAACTTGTGCCAACGCTTTTTCCAATCATCGAAACACTTCTGGTAATCATTTTGTGGTTTAGCCTTAAGTGCTTTCAGCAATGCAGTTTCTATCTCCTCAATCGTTGAAAATCGATGTCCTTTCATGGGTCTCTTTAGTTTTGGGAAAAGAAAAAAGTCACTGGGGGCCAAATCCAGTGATCCACGAATTGTTTTCCTAAAGTTCCGGACGTTTTTTGCGTATCGCCTCTCGCAAACGGCACATTACTTGAAGGTTATACTCCTTATTGACCGTACGACCTTGTGGTAAGAATTCCTGATGCACTACGCCACGGTAATCAAAGAAGACAGTGAGCAAAACCTTCACATTTGACCGAACTTGACGTGCTTTTTTCGGTCTTGGAGACTCAGGATGCTTCCACTGAGACGATCGGGCTTTAGTTTCGACGTCATAACCATATACCCACGATTGATCCCCAGTTACAACCCTTTTGAGAAAATCATGATCATTATTGACTTCATTCAACACCTCCTGAGCGATGGTCATGCGATGGATCTTTTGATAAAAATTAAGCAGTTTTGGAACAAATTTCGCTGACACACGTCTCATGCCCAAAACGTCCGAAAAGATAGCATGGCATGAGCCAACCGATATGCCAACATCTTCAGCAACTTCTCTGATGGTGATTCGGCGATTTTTCAACACCATTTCTTCCACTGCTTGAACGTTTTCATCTGTTGTTGACGTGCTGGGACGTCCAGGGCGAGGTTTGTCTTCGACAGCCTCTCGACCTTCTTGGAACAGTTTGTACCACTTATAAACATTTTTCTTACTCAGAGTAGACTCACCGTATGCAACTATCAACATTTCAAGAGTTTTAGAGCACTGGATTCCATTTTCACACAAAATTTAATGCAAACTATTTGCTCCATTTTTTTCGAAACAAGAAAATCGCCGAGCACACCAAACCCTTCTAACCTTTTAAGCCTCTGCCAGAAAAACATCACGAGCTATATAGTTAAAACTGTGAACATATGATCGTGACGAGTGTACCAACACAACACAACAAAAAATTTAAAACTTGAATGTACGTAGCCCGCGAAAATTGAAAAGTCACCTTACTTTTTGAACACACCTCGTACAGTAAAATCTTATGGGTCGTAACAACCAGAAGTGTGTCACTGCCAATCAGGGATATTTCACTGGTTCGCTCCTTGGAATTCCATCCCTGGTTTAACTAGTCCAGTTCAGTGATTGCTCAGTACCATTAATCAGTCGTTCGGGTTTTGTTCTTCACCTGCTTCGGTGTGACAATAAGTATTTATCACTTTTATATTAACATTTGCATTATCTGTAAAAAAACAATTCACAACAATAAATAAAGTTTGGGCTTCAATATAATGAGATATAATATATTTCGCTAAAATGGTGTATGGTTCTTTCATACTCTCTTAGAATTAACCAGTGAATTCTGAATGATATCTAGTGAAATCTCACTGGCAGCAACAGCCAGAAGTGTCTCACTGAAAATCAGTTATATGTCACTGAGATGTCACTGATTCACTCAGCGAAATACCGCCACTGGTTAAACCATTGTAGTTCAGTGGTTACTTCGTACCAGTAGTCAGACGTACACGTTGACCGTCAAAAGTAAAACACAAGTGGTCAGGGGCCTCCCTAGTTCCAAGCTTAAGAGACATCAAGCATATCCTCTGATTATTATAGCCAAGTTCCAAATATTCCTAAAACCAACATTAGTACACAATAAAGTTTGTTTTTACTTGAACGAAATGCAAAGAAACGACCAGCTACATGCGCGTACGAGACGCCTGAAGGTTCGTGTCTTGACTGCGTGAAGTGCTATATCCCTTATATGATAAATGGTTGAATCACTGATTCAATTGAGAAGAGTAAATATCCTTATTGCTAGTTCATAATATGAAATTAAAAGGGGAATCGTCTGAACCAGATTCAACTGAAAGGTCTTTGCATATCGACTTTACAAAGAAAAAACTGGAGTTTCCATTGGAACCCATTCAAATTCTAAATGAAAACACACTTGGGGTCCTAAAGGATCTCAATTTTAATTCAGCCTATTTTTAAAGAACCCGTTTTTCGCGTTTCCCTCTTGGATATTATGTTTAATTAATAACACAATATTTAACTTAAAGCACACATGTACGCGAACTCTGTTGCACATAACTTAATGAAGATAATTAAAAAACAAAATGATATCGCAATTAAAGTAGATATAATGACTTGATAAATATAACTTGCATGTTATGTAGCAAAGTTGTCAACATAAAGGTATATTCACATGGAAGAAACTTTTTGTCTTTAGTCATCGGTCGATAACTGTAAGTCGATTCCTAAATTATCAGTTCAAGTTCTAAATGATACCAACTTTTATTTGAGCCGCAACTTTAGTGAACCCCCAGTTTTTACTTTGTACCTATTGATTACATTTGTCTGATATCTCCCGAACATTTTGACAAATACACAAATATCGATACTGTAAAACGGGGTGAATTCGGATCTGTAGGGTAAAGTTGCTCCTTATTATATTTGCACCGAATAAATTTAAAAGAAAATGTTGACGGGTCTACTAATTAAAACAATCTATAAA
>NC_046659.1:82931262-82946024 GCF_010883055.1 Belonocnema kinseyi | reverse complement strand
AGTAAATAGTATATAATATTTTCTTTTTAAAAAATAATTATTATAGGATATTCTTAAATATACTAATTATCACCATCCAATATTTTTTTGAAATAATAATAATATACACATAATAAATCATTTCTTTTTGTTTATTAGCCCGTAAATTTAAATAATAATGTTGGAAAACATTTTATTTCATTTCCATGCCTTATATTCAGTTCATATATATGTATATATTTGAATTAAAATATACTTTCCTGAGAATAATGAAAATTACACAATAAAGTTCAAACAAAAAATTAAAGCATTAGGCACGCTTCCAGCAACCCCCTGAAATTTGTAGGATTATCCAGTTATATAAAAATCTGTAAGAATTCCATGTTGTCCAGGTGAGTGAAAACTGTGGTTTCTCGCTAGAAAATGTAATTCATTTTTTTAATTCATTTGAAAATATTCTGTAAAAATGAAAAAAAACGTTAATTTAGGGAACCATCAAATTAGCCAATATTATCTTCTACGTACCAATACGATAATTATATTCTATTTGAAATAGAAAATAATCCACTGCAAGAGTCATACGTACCTAAAACACAAAATAAATGTACATGTCAGTATTTGGGGTGATAATAATATGTAACAAATTTAAAAGATTGAATGTTTAAATCTACTTTTGTAAGATATAAAGTATAAATGACGTAAATTCTATAATCTTATTTCTTTTTTTTCATGTTGTCTACTCAAATTCTGAAGAGATTTTCTGATATATATAATATTATACCGACATTCTCTAATTTATATAGACAATGAATTTTATAAATCATATTTTTTTTAAAATGAATTATTATTTGCATAGCCCGTGTAGAAATAGCCCGGTTTGACCCGACCAGAAGAAGGTTTCTGGCCAGAATCTGACCTGGTCAAACCGGGATACTATTTTGTTAATTGCCCGGCCGGGATCTGACCGAGGTCCTACCGGGGCCCAGTCGGGCCAAAAATGGTGCATAATAGAAGTATCATAACCTTAAAAACATCTAAAGAAATATCCACAAACGAATGCCGTAAGTGGGTCGTTTGTGAATATCTGACAGGTAAAAGACCAATTTTCCGTGCTTTAGGTGTTTTTTTATCTATTATGAAAGAAAAATTAAACTAATTTTAATTGTATGGTTTCCCACTTTCGGTTCTGCGGTTCCCAGACTTGCCGTGACTGCGAAATCGTTGTATCCAGGATTCGATCAGGTAACTCGGCCTGGAGCCGACTGGGTACACCCCGCCCGGATCCGACCAGCGCAGGGCGACGAAACCAACCAGAATCCGACCAGGCAGTCTGACCAGATTCTGGATACAAGCAGGGCAACCCTGCCGGAATTCGGGCCGAATCCGGGCATAATTTCTACACGGGAGGTACTTCAAATTCAACTTATTTCAATTTTCGAATAAAGTATATTTGCCTGAGAATAATGAAAATGATTAAAAGAAGTTTTATTTAAATTATTAAATTAATTTTGTAACTTTCTATACGGAAAATTTACAGTTCAAAACAATTGTTTGTGAAATTTGTGGTAAACCAGTTATTAAACTTTCACTGTTTAAAATTCAATTTTACTTTGTGCTTTAATTGAATTTATATTACCAGTAAATACTTTTATGTGAATTCATAAGATTCATTATTAAACTTTCCTCCATAATTTAAACCTTAGTATGCCAGAGGACGCCATTTTAATATCCATTTTATTGCTGCTTTCGTCGAAATAAAATAAAAACTCATCAAATAAATATTTACTAATATAAAAGCATGTTACGTTCCATCAGGTAAATTGCTACGTAACAAGAAACTTCCAATCTGGTTTAATCTAATTATTTTTGTAATTAAAGCTAATACCATTTAAAAACTTGTAGCGATGGAATTATGATTAAAAATTTTATTTATGTTTAAAATGATTAAGTGTTCTTCAAAGCTAAAAGAACTGATTATTTCGTTCGACCCAAAGTTTCTACAGGTTTTCGGGGTGTCTAATGATTTGCCTGTACACAATTCTGGCTTATTATAGGCTTCTCCGTTTTTTTCGTTATTGTTGTAAATATCTCTTACCTATATATCGTCCATATATATTATTTATCTGTGCAGATTAAGTTAACATAACAGTTTTCATTGTTTATTGACATATGTTTAATTAATTATTAAAGAGTGATTTAAAAAATATTTAAAATATTATATTGCGAGTGTTTAATTATAATCACATGCGTTTATAACATATCTAATGCAAAATTTACTTTAAATTAAAATAAATAAAATTTATAGTTGTCTTTAGTAATCAATCTTCAATTTTATTTTAAAAAAAGGAATTTTCATTTAATCTTGATTTAATGGCCATAAAAAATCTATAAGGTTATTCCTAAAATATCACCATTTCATATGTCATAATTTTGAACATGCAACATAAAGTTTATTTCTTGAAATCGATATTCTTAAAAACATTCGAAAATTTTTGCTAATGTTATATTTTCCGGAAACTTTTTAAATGGTATTAGGGTAAGTGATCCAGTGGCTGAACAGTCACCAGTGAATGAACACTTGTGCGAAAAATATAGAAATATAACCTTTCAAGGTTAAAGTCTTTATCAATTTCTATATATTTGAATTCTTGAAGCAATTTTGAAGAGTTTAATATAAAATTCATTGCAGTTAATTCTTGTACATAATTTTAATAATTTCCTGAATGTGAAGCATCATCGATTATGGTGTGTGATGGTGAGAAAGTCGTCGATCACTATAAGCTACGCGCCTAAACAACTTCTTGTTTACACTGCTTTTACAAAAAAATGCTTTACCTTTTCTGTATCAAAGTTGTGCTGTTATAGCTGTAGGATATTAGTATTCAATTTCCCACAAGGTTTTTTCACAAAAAGTACGTTTCTTTATTAATAAATGAGTGTTCACGTACTAGTCAGTATATATTTATAAATGTTTAAAGAATTTCCATTTTTACAACACTGTGATTTATAATTGTATTTGCTAATTTAACCTAAAGCAACATAGTAAGGTGTTGTATTACAAATCTTATGTATCGTAAAAATCGCAGTTTTCTGTTGTAGTCACTAGATAAAAGTTATCTATTTTTAAACGAAAAGTTGTATTTTTTGTAAGGTTAAAAGAACTGATAGAAATGTTTTAAAAATAAATATTGCAATAAAAAATTAGGAAAAGTTAACCTAGTTCTGTGTTAAACTTTTTTATTCCCTCTTTTCTTTATATCTAAATGTCTTGTGGTTTTTATTGAAATAATATATTTAATGAATTTCGCAACGCTTTCTAATATTTTACATTATTTAATTGCTCATTTTGTAATGTACCTTTATAGTTTTATACCCAAATCCTAAATCTAATTTGTAGTGATTATAGTATTCATTCACTGGTGCTCTACTGTTCATTCATTGGCTCACAGTGTTCATTCACTGGTGTTTTCGTTAATTTTGCACTATTTAATTCTTTTTTATAAAGCTCTTTGGTGAAAACAACATTTGTTTATCGGATTATGAAATTTAAACCCTTAAGAATCTATTTTCAAAAGTTTTGTAACAAGAATCAATTATTATAACGTGAAATGGACTAGTTGTAATCAGTGATTTCCTTAAGTGTTCTTTCACTGGGTCACTCACCCTAATTACAAATTTAAATTTTCAGCAAAATATAAATTAAACATCTTGTTTGAATTTTTATCGTCTGCTAATTCCCACCTTTTTCATTTTTATTTCATGATTTTGCCCGTCAGTACATACTGGGTTGACTCGCTTATAAAATTTTAAAAAATTAAATTCTAGTCTTTAGAATTTCAAATTTTTTAATATTCTCAAAAATTTGGCTATTTATTCAAAAATTATAGAAAATTTTTTGTCTAGTTATATTTGGAGTTTTCAGATTTTGTTTTCAGTCATGAGTAAAATTACTTCAACTTGAGTTCGAGTTTAATTGCCCCTAATCAAGACATGTTGAGGTCTAAAAGTTCGACTTGAGAATGTCTTAGTTTTGAGACAGAGCCAGGCTTCCATGTATGTCTTGGAGAAAGGTTTCTATGTCTTAAAGGCATAAATTTATCTCTTGAGTCGAATTTTTATGTATCCAAGATGAGTGGTTTATAAGTTAAAGTGTATACCTGTCCTAGCAAAATGGGCCATTCTGACAGTCATAAAAGCTAATCTTTGTTAATTATTGAACAATATTGCATATTTTTATACAATATATATATATATATATATTTTTTTTTTCAGTCAACTTATTTACGAATTTTCATTTATATTAAACTTGTTCGGCGAGAATACCGAAAATGCTGCTTGTTTTTACGTATTTCTAATGGCTTCAGAGATCGTTCTAGAAAGTTACAATCTTAATTTTGTCGAATAAAATTTTTAAGGATTATACCCATTCAGGTCCACAGATTCTGAATTTTTTAAATAACAATAACTAATTTATTATTTAAAATTTTTTTATTCATAATTTTTAATCTCATTTCTTAATCGAAAAAGGTTTGACCATCTCAGCCAAGACAAGGCTCATCTTCTGACAAGCAAACGTCTTAGCCAAGACAAGGTTCGACTTGAGACAAGTAAATCCCGTCTTACCTGTCATAATCATAAAAGTAAGACGAAGGCCTATGTCTCGACTCAGGGTGTTGGTGTTTTTACACATTTAAAAAAAATTCTCAATTCAGCAAGACATTTATCTTAGATTTATAATTGTTTATTTCGGTACATTAAAAACACTTTGCTACATGTAACACATTTTCTTCAATAATTAATCGCTCTTTCTGTCTTGCATTACAGTTAAATCTAACCGTGGTTTCCTATTTATTTCATATTTGAGATGTTATATTTTTGCATTATACATTTAATTTTATCTGGATGAATAAACCGAGGTAGAATTGAAGCCTTCAACTTAGCACATTTTTCCTATAGGGTCGTAGATGATGCAAATTATTTGAAATAACATCTCTGAAAATACACGATACTTAGCAAAAATGTTGAACCTTGCCGTATTTTGTGCAAGCTAGAATATTTTTAGAACGGTAAAAAATGTTCTAAATCTGGCTTATGCGGTCTGGTAAAAAGTGTCTTTTTACATGCAACGAATTTCAAAAAGTACTCGTAAATTAGCCCATTACAATAATTAATTCGTCAATGAAGCCCGCCTTAATTTTTTTTTGCAAAGTATGATCCTTCATCGAGTTAATGTGGCTTCGTTAATCTTGCTGAAATACAGATCGGCAACGAATTTCTGCGAAGACGACGGGCTCACTCTCCACAACGTTCGCCCTCTTACAAACACGTCGGCCGGGAAGAAAAGCGTATAATTAGCTCCCGTCGTGGCTGCAATTTTTCTGACAGGAAGTAATTATCCTCCAATTCGGTTTATTCGCGGGTAAGGTCCAATTATGCTAATTCACAAAGGGGAAATAATTGTTTGGTTCGTGTTTACGTCGTTTCTCCAAACGTATTGGATCGTTCTATCGGAGGGGATTAACTGACTAGACGTCGATTTAACCAACGTGTTTCACCCAGACGAAATGTTAACTAAAATATAAAAACAAAATATAAAAGACTCCCTTGCGAAATGTTGAAAACATTTCAAAGATGCATTTCAAAAATCCCATTCTTCACAGAACGCAACACTAAGAACATTGTTTGGTTGAACAAACAAAAGTTTGGTTGTCCCGTCCAAATTGTTGGTTTCTATAGAAGCAATAAAATTCATTTGTTGATACAACCAAATAATTTTTTTAAGCGTTTGGTTGAACTAACCAAAAAGTTTAAAACTAAATATTTGTAATCACAACAAATTTTTTTGTTTTGAGCAAACTAAACTTTGGTTGACTTGACAAAAAAGTTTTTTTGAAACAATACAATTTTTTTAAAGTAATAATTATTTTCTTACGGAAAAGTTCATGTTGTAAATAAAATATAAAATATTTTCTATATAAAAAAAGGACAAAATGTTTTGATTCAATAAAATGTGTTTGACTTGTAGAAAATATGTTTAATTCATCAAAATTAATTTTCAGAATACTCGGTGATTAAATGAAAGAGTGATTAATTGAGAGATTTTTCTTAAATACCTTATGATACTTTAAATACTTCTTTAATTACTACAAGTAGGCTTACAGAATTTTGGAGATTAAAAACAACGAATAATAAAATGTAAAAATCATTTACCTTAATACATATCTATAAGAAATCCTAGGTCTCATTCATATAAAATCTATTGGGTCCCAGCGTCAGTCATCATAATCTTTTTTCGAAACAAACACAACTTTCTTTCAAACTTATTTTCTTTGATAGAACCACAAATAATATTAACTATCACTATTCAGAGAGGTAATGTTCGCTCGAATCCATTGTATTGACAAACTGGTAATCTGCTTATAACGAGTCGAGGGAGATCGCATGCGCTGTTGCGTGTTTGGCCCACTCAAAAGAATTCTGTGGTACACTCAAGAAATGTGCTTAACAAACTTTTTTTAAGACAAATAAATTAGTTGGAAACTATAACTACTTTTTGGTTAGGCGCATTCAAATTTCCATAACAACAACAAAAACGGATGAACAAATTATTTTGTTTTTAGGCCATTATATTTTTTCACAGTGAATAAATGTAAACATTTTATTCTGATCTAATGCCATGCCAGAATATTTGGTGAAAATCGGTATTAATTAAAAGTAAAACCAATTAATCTATATATGCAGCATGAAAATTTGCAGTGAGCCGAAATCAATTCTCATGAAGTAAAATTCAATTTTACGGTTTTCAAGGAAAACTTTGTTACCCTAAGGGGCAGTACATAAATTACGTGAAGAATAAAAAAAATTAAAGCTACTAATAACGTCTGCCTCAACAAAGGTCAGGGGGGTGAATTCTACAAATCAGAACTATGGTGCGGTTTGTAAGACCGCACACCCATACCTAAAAGTTAAAGAACTAAAATAACGATCAGTGCGTTTCCTGATAATAAATTTTAATATGTTTTGCGAATTAATAGAACCGCATAAGAAAATAAAACTAGTTTTGGTTGAAAGTTATTTATTTGTTGTTTTGTTGAAAAGTCTAACATTATATTTTTTTCAAAAGTCCTATTTTAACTCAAAAATTTAACATCTTAAGTGAAAGTTAAATTACTTTATGATAAATTAATTTTTTTGTTTGAAGATTCATCTCGTTGGTTGGAAATTTTAAAATTTTTTGACAATGTGATTCATTTTTAGTTAAAAAGACTGAATTTTGTTAAAAATGCATCTTTTAAAGTAAGAACTTAATCAGTCAAATAAAATCTTTTTTGGTGCAAATGTCACTTATGTTGGTTCAAAAGTACAAAATTCTTGAATATAAAATCGCTGCAACGTAAAAAATAACGTATTGGAATCCTGAAAAATGTAAAATTAGTTTGGAATCAATAGATATGCAGCTTGGTTATCTTATTTTCAAAAAAATGTTTAAAAGCATTTATTGTTTGCAGTTTTTTAATTTACTTGATTAAAATCTCAAAAAAATTGAGAAAAACTTGATTGAGATTCGGAAATATAAAAGAAATATAAAAGCAGCTTGGTTATCTGCGCTTTAAAAAAAAATGTTTAAAAGCATTTATTGTTTGCACTTTCTTAATTTACTTGATTAAAATCTCAACAAAAGAAATGGAAAAACTTGATTGAGATTTGGAAATCTAAAAATATTGAAACTTGAGAAAATATAAAAACCCAAACAAGAAATTTAAAAACTTTTTTGACGTGCGCAGGTAACCAAGCTGCATATTAATCGATTTAAAATAATTATACTTTCTTAGGATCGCAATAGGCTACTTTTAAACGTTGAAGCGACCTTGTATTCCAGAATTTTTTATTTTCGAAACACACTTATATCAACTTTGACATTTTTCCTTAAAAATTTTGCCTTTTAGTTTGAGAAATACATTAATCTATTGAACGTTTAACTACTTTACAGAAAAATGCATTTTTTGGTTGTAGATTCATCATTTTCTGGATTATTCAGCTATTTGGTTGTAAATTTACTTAGTTCTTGAAAATTGATATTTTCGAATTTTAAAATTCCACCTTTTTTATTGAAAACTAATATTTTCAAAATGAAAATTTAACTGTTTTCAAAGGGACTCATTTTTTGGCTTATAAATTTAACACTTCCGGTGAAAATAAATAAAACTATTTAGTTGAAAACTAAGTTCCTTCGTAAAAAACATTTTAATTTATATGTTTCGTTGAAAATTCGACTATTTTTATAGAAATTTGATATATTTGGTTAAAAATTAAATTATTATCATACCATTAGGCCATACCCCTTAAGAAGTAAGCGCGTCTCACTCTTGTGAAAAAATGTTACTATTTATTAGAAAAATCCCAACAAAATGCATAACAACCGTGTAATATGTGTTTATCCAACGGCTCCGCCACTTCCGGTGAGAGGGGGGGCTCAATACATTTATCAACGAGAGAGGGGGGGTTAAATACCAAAAAAATTGTAACGTAGTTTATGGACGGCCCCTAAGCAAAGAGCCATTAAGTCCTTAATCTTCATTTGACTCCATTCAGTGTTTCTCTCATAGCATTAACAATTAACACGCACTTAAGAATAAAAAAGAACAAAGAGAATCTGCAGTATGTATAGTACAAGGGCGATGGAGTGAAAACAATATAATAAGGTAGCAAAGAAGGACTAATGAGCTGGTGCACCCGAAGAGAAATTGAGTTAAAGGGTCTTTCCTCAAGTGGCTGTTCAAGATCCTGATGAAAAGGATATCGGCTCTCGATCAACGAACCCATGACTCGCGAAAAGGCTCCTTCGTTCATTTCGTCCTATTAGCAAATCCCTCAACTGCCATGCTATTGTGTCGCTTGAACGAGATCACGCAAAACAAATCGACCAACCTGAAGTGAAGCTGCTCCAGTTGCAAAAAAGCTTGACGTTCCGAGGCAAACGTGTGCATCAAACTTACCTATTCTCCCCGAGAGGAACTACAGGCAGCCGTGAATCGAATTGATTATTTTGTGCAACTATCGAGAGGGCCTGTACGATGTATTCATTGTAAACATATCAATGGCTAAGATTGAAACAAGTGCCTATAGAAAGCTCGTTCCTGTTCTAAAAGGTAGAACAACGCAACAATTAACCGATCAACTCCAGCGATCTTTTCATCAAACTTCTTTTAGATCTCAATACTCCACTCTTAAATGCTTGCCAATCTAGCATTCCTTTTAAAAGCGAAGCTCAATTCAAACGACCATTGTTTAATGGGCATTCGAGCTAATCATAGCAGAGTTCAGTTAATGAAAGGAAACTTCTAATGATCTTTTAATTTAAGCTATTCAAGGTTTAATCACCACTCAGCATTACTATATTACCAATTTCGAAATTCAATTGAAGCAGCCGTCGAAAACATTTCTATTAGCTATTTTCCTCAGTAGTAACGTTAAACATTCGCAATTTATCACATGATGGGTATTTTTTTTCTGAAAATCTTAAAAGGTTGAGAGAAAGCATATCAAAAGGAAAGAATATCAAAAAGTCGAAAAACACTTATTCAATCATGTTTTTGAAATGTTTAGCTTTCATATTCTTATATTATTTAGAAAATTCGTGCTTGCCTAGTCACTACACTCACTACACGTCCCCAAACTTTCTCCCCTCCCGCTTCTACCCAACCCCCTCCATACCTTTCTTCTTCTTTCCAACTTCCGCAAACTTATTTTAGTTCCCCACCACTACTCCTCAACTCATCCCTCCTCGTCATACTACAACTTCCCGACATCACTATACTGCTCTCATCCACCTAACTACCTCCCCCCCCCCGCCACACCTCTTATCCTTCTTACCATAACCCACTTCGCTTCCTCTATTCTTTCTCATTTCCACTCCCGGGGAAAGAAATGGGAAGGAAGAACAGACCGACACACTATGAGGCTCTGTTTGTTTGTTATTCAAGTTGCAAAATGCCAAAAAACCATAATTTTTCATCGTTGAGTTGCCTGTAGGCTCTGGATTATTTTGAACACCAATTTTCTAATTCGCAGCACTGTACGACACCAGACCGAAACCCATTTGCAATTGTAATGATATAATTCTTATTTAATGTAAAAACCTTTACATAAAATACGTACACTGATGTATAACAAATATTATTAAATAATATGTACTCTTTGGATAATAAATAACACTCTTGAAGTAGGACAAACTTAGTTTGAACGTGAAATGCGCCTTTCTCTAATGATATATAAAAATAGTCTTATTATTTCTTACGAAAATTAAAATAATTACCAGAGAAAGTTAGAAAAATAAACAAGTGCAAAAGAATTAAAAAATAACCCACATAACTTAAGAACGAACCCCTTTTATGCAGAAAACATAATTGATAGCTACTTACAGCTTCTTAAGTGAATATTTTAGGAATTTCAGTCGAATACTAAGTTTTTTATTAACAGAATTTCTACTTTTATTGCAGATGACTTCATGTTATTTTTTAACAAAAATAAATAAGAAACAAATAAAGAAAACAGAAATTATTTTTTCTTCCTCGTTGCGCAATCTTTAACACAATTGGTCATTTTTCTTTAACGTAAATTAATGTATATTAACTATATAAGGCTTTTGTCACTCATTTTGTTGAATTTAGACTGCTTTTATACCTTTAATTAACTTAATTACGCATTATACAGGTTTTATTTGTTAGTGAACATTTAGCAGAATGTAAATGAAAAATTTTTAAATTTGCAGATATTTGAACCTTCGGTTCAATAATTTTCTGGTAACCCACCTATCGCTAAATTAATATTTTGGTAAAGTAAGCCTTCGAAAAATTAGGCCTTCTGAAATTCGAACTTTCAGTAACATGAACTTTCGGAAAAATGAATCTTTGCTAAAACAATTTTCGAATAATCCAACATTCGTTAAAATTGTTTTCGGTAAATTAATTATTCGGCAAATCAGTTTTCTTTGAAATGAGTTTCAGTACCCTGAGATTCGTCTTTGTAATTTTCGGTCACTTGAACCATCGAAAAAATTACCGGCTGTCTCTTATGTCAACGATTTTATATTTCAACATTTTTGAATAGTGCTTGTGGTTATTTAATCATAAATAAAAAAAGTGGCTCTAGAAACTGTGGAGAACTTTAAAATTCAGTTTTTCTTAATAAAAGTAGCTATTTTTTAATAGTGATTTTTCAACTTTTTTAATCTTTATCATTATTTTTAGATCTTTCTAGCCACTGTGAGAAATAATTATAGAAAGAAAGAACTATATAATTACTTCAACACTTTTTTCTCATTTATTTTTTAATAATTTTATTATCAAAAACGGATTTTCTTATTATAGTGTTGAATAGTAAGATTAAAAATACTAAATAGGGGGGTTTTTGAGATTTCACTGATTTGTGAATCATATTTTACATTATATTTATTCTATTAGTGATTAGTAATCATACCATCAACAGAACCGTGCTACGCGCGCATGTACTTTCTTGATTCGAGAATTGAATTAATTTTTAATACAAAATAAAAGCCTTGAACGAATGTTTATTACATTATCATACGAGAAGGAATTAGGTATGTGTAAAAATTTTTTTAGGTGTATTTGTTTCATTGTGTTTAAGGTTATTTAGGTATAATTTTCCAGAGATTATTGAGAAAATTAAAATAAATTTTTTTCAATTTCAGATATATCAAATCAATATTTGGACAAAAAAGTTAATCTTCAACCAAATAGCTGAATATTCAAACAAAGAAGAAGAATCCTCTACGAAGGATGTAATATTTGATATTTTAATCTAAAAATGTTTTCATTTTTACTAAAAAACAGTCGAATTTGTCGAAAATAACATTTTTCTACAAAATAGTTGAATCATCAAACAAACAAAAAATTAATTTTCACCAGTTGCTTTTTAACAAACAAAAATGTAATATTTCCCAAAAGAAACAAATTATCTACAAAGCAGTTAACTTTTGAACACACTAGTACAAATTTTATCTGAGCAGTTGAATTTTCAACCAAAAAAGTTTAAACATCAAGCAAAAAATATTTTAATTTTAAACCAAATACAGTGAACCCTAGAGAAAGTGCCGGTTATGGGGCTAACCCTGCACTCAAGTCCCTAGAAAAATGCCCACTTTGAATGTAAACAGTCAAGTGTAAGTGAGCACCGCGCCCTTCCCCCTCTCACCGCTTCTCACGCACATACCCTCTGCGCCGCATCAATTCTCGGAAGCGCAAACTCTGGGGGCCCTATCTCTAGTGTTCAGTGTAGTTGTAATTTTACTTAAAAAGGAAAAAATGAAACTTCCACCAAAAGAGATGAATTTCAAAATCAAAGGACGAATTTTCAACGAAAAGCGAAGTTTTTAGTCAAGAACGACAACAAATTTTAAGCGAAATTATAGTTCTAAGAAAAAAGTAATGTTTAAAACAAAACAAAAATGTGAAAAATAAATAAAAAGTAATCGTTTTTTTACTTTAAGAGGGCAAATAGGAGGAAAATCATATGCATGAATGGCCAGATAGGAAGGGGAAGTGATCGTATGTAATGGGTGGGAAGTGTATGTGATGTTAGGGGGCGGGGGGTAAGGATAGTGAAAGGAAGTAAAATGAGGGCCGTATGATAAGTATTTGGAGGAGAAGTATGATCATTTCGGGGTGGAGGAAAAAGAGAGGTATTGTAGAAGGAGTAAGGGAGGGGTCGAAGAAGCAAGTACTTTTAGACCGATAATTATTCAAGCGCTTGGGGAAAATATAAATTTATTTTAATTGTTAAAATACGCTTTTTGCATATATTTATCTCAAAAAATATTTTTTAGCATTTTAAGTGTTCAATAAATGAATAATTACTAGTGGAAAGTGAAAAAACAACATTATTTTAATGATTAAATACGAATATACTTTTCAGAGGGTATCAATAATAATTCTATAAATCGAACATTAAATTTTGAACGTTGACATAAGTAAATATTATAAACTTTGAAAATTGTAAATTTGAATTTTATTTAAATTTAGAATGATTATTAATTGAAAATCCATGTTACTAATAATTTGCGTTAAAAAATGTTTAGTTTCAATCATTTGCGTTTTAAAAAAACAGTTTCAATCTTTAAAAACAATCGTAACGAATAACAATTTTTCCGAATTTCTTATAACAACTTCAATGAATTATTTGATTATGTTTATTGCAAACTTATGTTACCAATAATTTCCGTTAAAAAAATCCTTTAAATGCAAATTTTTTCTTATTATCTCGTTGAAATTTAAACCTTCTTTTATTTTGCAAAACTTTTTTTACAAATGATTATCAACACTATAATATAATTGCGATCTTTAAAAACAATTTTATTGACAGTAAATTGTTTAAAAATTTTGTTATAACAATTGTAATAGATTGTTTGATGAATATTAATTAAAAAAATTGGAAAATAATTCAAATAAAAATATGTAACATTCCAATAACAGATCTAACCTTCTCAAGTATCAGATTCTCCGAAATAATATCCGCATAACCAAAATACTTTACAGAAAATATATGCCTTTAACTCAAAATTAGCTCTCAAAATAGCTCTCTGCCAGAGTTTTATTATTTTCCTACTATTTAGTACAATATAAACTTGCACATTCTCAAAGAAATTCGTGTAATCATAATTGCATAGAAAAACACACTTATATCCCATTATTTCTGTTTATCACAATAAAAAATCTTAATAAATTATAAATCTAAAAGCCTCAAAACTTAATCGTAAAAAGAAAATCGAAATATTCCGTTTTTTTTTAAAGCGCAGTGTTTAATTTACGACACTTTCTCCAAGCATTTTAATCATTTTCGGCCTAGTACAGCCTGCGCCGCACAGTGGGAGGAAATTCACTTTTTCCGTTCAAAAATGGCCAAAGCCTTCAATTCTGGCCCGATTTTGAATTAAACAAAAATTAAAGTTCACTAAATTCAGACGAGGTTGACGCTCCAAACTTTTGTCTCCTCTGAAATGTTGTACCTAACATTTTTTTTACGCTTTAATAACTGATTAAGTAAACTTTATATTGACTTAATTGAATGTTTAGGGACTCATAGAATATAAATAATTTGTTTATTATTTCACTTATTTGGTAGAAACAAATGTTATGAACAAATTGTCAGATAGTATTATTATCGGTAAAAAATCTGCTTGTTGCTGAAAGTACTTTACGTTAATGTAGAAATGCCATTTAAATACGTAACTAATTTAAAAGTTTAGAAATACAATTGTTATAAAGAACCTTAGTGGCAAAATATTAAAATTTACCATTTTTCAAATTACAATTTCCTTCAAACGCCATAAGGACTTCAGTTATTCCTTGAAATAATGAATATTTAATAATATTCGATCAAGTATAACCATTTAAATTTTTATATACAAATTAGCTGAACAAATTCAAAATGTTGGCCCTTTCGCATAGAAAGTATTTTTTGCACTGGAAATGTTTTAGAATGTTGGATGAAAGACTGCTAATCACCAAAATATTGAAAAAGTTAATAATAACCACTGTTATTAACAATTCTTGTTACAAAATATTTAAACTTAAGGTTTCATGAAATTTCAATTGTCTTAGATGGCCAAAATTTTATTCCTGAAAATAATCAATCTTTGATAATATTTGGTAGAATGTAACAATTTAAATACCAGATGTATACATATGAAACCGGTATTTTTTCAAGAAAAAAACACATTTATTTCAAGAGAATGATAACAAATATTTTATTCAAAGTATGCGCCC
>NC_046659.1:82928552-82931162 GCF_010883055.1 Belonocnema kinseyi | reverse complement strand
GTAGCGTATAACTTATTAGGTATTACTCATTACTTAGTTGTTATATAAGAATTATTATCTGAAGCCACTGATCAGACAAGGATTTGTTTCTGTCGAGAATCGACAGTACATGTACGCAAGAATATTTACGAGTACTGAGTACGAAGTAACTAATTTTCTCATTCCATCACCGCAGATATTGAAAACGGACATATATGATATTTTAGTGATAGAAGAGGAACTGCAGTTTGATAGTCTAGGGAAGAAAGCGAACTTTAATCAAGAGTTTACGGGAAATGTGCTACTTGCATTTCCTGCCATTTAAAAAGATTTTATTTTACTATTACATCGTGTTATTATTAACAATTAACTTTTTTAAACTAAATATTGATCTATTCGAGTTAAAGATTCCCGTTTCAGTTGAAATTTCATATCTTGGTTTAAGAGTCAAACTATTATGTTGAAAAAAATTTTTTATTAAACAAATAAACTGATTTATTAAAATTTTTTTATTTAAGCTACATTTCTTTGGTTAAAAGTGTAACTGCTTTGTGAAAAATTCTTTTTTTTTCCATTAATTTTTTTACTGACACTCTTTTTTCTTTATTTTTAGTTAAAAATTGATTTATCTTAGTTTATAATTCGTCCTTTTTGGTAATAAAACTAATCTTCTAGGTTTGAAATCTTCTCTTTATGGGTTAAAAATGTAATATTTGAGTTGGGAATGACCTTTTTTTGGTTTAAAATTGGTTGCAAATTAATATTTGTGAATTTAAAATGCATCTGTTCTGCAAAAAAATCGTCTTTTAGGTACATATTCGTCTTTTGGTTTAACTATTAAATTGGTTTGATAAACATGGATTTTTTTATAGGGATTTATGATTGCAGTTAAAAATTCATCTTTTTTGTTAAAATTGTACAAAATTGGTGAAACTTTTTTTTCGTGTTTAAAATGATTTTTTTACAGAAAATTAAACTTTTCGATCTTTTTTTGCGAATTGATATCATTTAGTTTAAAAAATTCAACTATTTGTTTAAAATTTTGTCCTTTTTAATTAAAACATCATATTTTATGATAGAAAAGTAACCTTTTTTAATGAACTAAATAAATATATTCTCAACATCCAATTTTCAAATTGTTTAATTTTGTTTATAAAAGATTCTATCTTAAAATGTTACGAGCATAAAATTGTGCCCTTTAAAAATTATAATTTATGCAAAATTAAGCAAAAGTTGAAAAAATTTGGAAATTAAATCTTGCAGCTAGCTTAGAGAGAGTTGTGACATGTCATGATATTAATCAGTCTATAAATAAAACATAAGTTCAAAATGGTCTAAATTGTAGGTATCACATTTAATGAAAATAATGTAACTAATTATATTTAGATTGTTAAAATGTTTCTCAAAGTCCTTTACTTTCCTCGTTATATTGCACAGTATAGATTCAGCCCTTTTCGAAGGGGTGCTTCTAGAACTCTGCATACGCAATTCAAGCAAAAGTCAGGATTCAGGTACAGTAGACTGCATATTTCGGAGGACTCTTAATCAATCTTCAGCGGATGGACAGACGAACGGACCGCAACCTCGACTCGCAAATTAATTGTCTGCCTGAGCCGAGCAACTACCAACCTACACTTGCAGACCCACCTGCCACTACTCAGCTTCAAACTCAGCTAACTCTCTCTTCTCTTCTCTTCAGCTTCTGCATCTCTTCTCGTCTCGTCTCTTCTCTTCTGCTAGCCCCTCAAACCACTCTCCGGACCGTCTAAACGCCCTTACAATTCGACCCATCGGACTAATGAATTATTATACGCTTCTGCCGCATGAAAACGATCCCATCCTACCTGCGGAAGCCTCCTGCACTTTCATATCAATTAATATACCCTCACTAAAATGGTATTATTATCATGCTATAATTAATTTACGACTTTCTATATACAGATGATTCAGTGCTACATGATAAGACCAGAAAATTTTAAGCGCGCATTTCTAATTCATGAACGGTTTCATAATTTTCCTTTAAAGACTGATACGTGAGACTCTGAAATAAATGTGATGGAAATGTTGAACGCGACCGAGGGCGGCGCACAGTAGGAGGAAATGCACTTTTTTCGTTCAAAAATGTCCAGAGCCTTCAGTTTTGGTCCGATTTTAAATTCTTTTCTTTTAATTAAATTTCTATACATTCTGAAGAACTTGGAACTTCAAAATTTGTTTCTTCTATTTGTTAATCAACAATTTTTTCTCCCAAAGCGTGGAAAAACTGAAATTTGTACGCAACAATTTTTTACGTCTTAATAACTGATTAGGTAAACTTTATATTGTTTTAAATAAATATTTAGGGAGTCATATAATACAAATAATTTGTGCATTTTTACATTTATTTGTTATAAACAACTGTTATGAAGAAATTAGAAAATGGTTCTAATATCGGTAAAAAAAATTTTCTGTTCGCTGAAAGTGCTCCATATTAATATAAGAATGACATTTAATTACAAATCTAATTTAAAAATTTATGTTTGCTTGTACATACCAGGTGTATACATATGAAACCGGTATTGCCATTTAGCGGCCAGTAGGCACACTTGTAGGCACTTTCGGAACTTACCATTTGTGCTAATTGGCGTATTG
>NC_046659.1:82911653-82928452 GCF_010883055.1 Belonocnema kinseyi | reverse complement strand
AATAATGGATTGTATAGAATGTGAGAACATAGTTTTTAATACACAATTTTTAAATAATTAGTTTTAAAATAATAAGCAATATACCACGTAGAATATGAAACTACAGTGGACTCTCACAAAGCGCCAAGTGCTTCTGACCGAGTTCCTCACTAAGCTCCCACACCGTTAAACCACGCCCCTATCGCTTGGCAGAAAAAATATCTGAGACGCATTGGAGGATTATATGAAAAACCTCCCCCCGCACGCGCAGTTATGAAAAAGAGAGACACTTGGCGAAAAAGACACTCAAAGGAGAAGGCGTTCTGTGAGAGTACTGTACTATCAATAATTTTTTCCATTATGGTTATCAACAAAGAAAAGAAATATTGTCTGTTGCGACTCTTGGAATTGAAATGGATTGGAAGAGGAAGCGAGCGTTTTACGAGCCACACCCATCTTCCCTTATCTCTCAGAATTGTGGAAATCATTCAAATAATAGACCGGATGGGGCAAAGCCATCGAAGGGTGTGTTCATATTTCTTTTGCAGTTGACGCTAATAGCGGTAAATTTTTTACCCCTCTCTCTGACTGGATTAGTCAAGCTAAAAAGCAAAATAACTACAAAAGCAGTTTCAAGGGAAGGGTGTGCAATACGACAAAGGAAAGGTGTTATTAAAACTGGCATTGTTTGTTAAAAGAGCTAATTTCACTGCTGCATATTAAATTTTCAAATCTGCACACCCTTAATTCTAGACGCCAAGTTTTACGACTTTTGCAGTAAGCAAAGGCTTTTCTCTGCAATATAGCATGTCCCTTTGTAAGAGCACAGCCCTTCTGAACGCTACCAGTGACCAAGCTTTTTTCAGATCCCTTCACTTTTTTTGCTTTTTACATACTAATTTGTTAAGCGTCCTTGGAAACGACATCTCGTAAAAGGTCGCTCTACATTTTTGTCGCCCGATCCGAAAGTGTCACCAGCGACAGTGACGCTTCAACCTTTGTCGCTTTCTCACCCTTTGAGCCGAAAAAAAGCTGAAAGCGATTGGATGTGTGTGTTAGTAGCTAAATGACGAAAAATATCATTTTTGGTCTCTCTGCTCTGGAAAACAGTTACAACGTAAGCGTAAATTGTGCAAGCAGAAATCATGAATTATATATTTCATATTTTACAATGTTAAGAACTTGGTTTTTATTCCTGCTAATATTTCAAGTAATTTTATTCGTCAGGCTGGATCCACTATTTTTGTGGAAGTGAAAGAATTTTCAACAAGACAGCTGAATTTTTAACAAAAAATGTGACTTTAACAACAAAATTTAATTTGTAATAAAAAAATTCAATTAGAAATGAAATAGAATAAATAATTTTCAACCAAATGCTGCAAGCGTATACCTACAAAGTTAAATTAAATAACTACGGCCAAAAGAAGTTATACTTTCAACCAAATACATACATTTTTAAGCGAAAAAAATAAAATGTTTAAGTTAAGTATTTAACCAAATAGTGCAACTTTTAATAAAAATAATGGAATTTTTAACTAAATAGTTGAATTTTTACCAAAAACTCTGACAGTTGACATTTCAATAACAGAAAAATTAAACTTATGCCAAGAAGGATGAATTGTAAAACCAAAAATATGGATTTTTAACTATTTCAAAAGGGCCTATTTCAACTAAAAAGGGGAAAGCTGAATTTTCAAGAAAAAATTTATTTTTCACAGAAAAAAAAATTTCGACCAAAAATATGAATTATCAAGTAAATTATAAATTTTTCAACAAGGACAAATTTCCAACAAATAAAGATTTATTAGGGGAAAAAAAGAAATTTTCCTACAAAATGTGGAATTTTCAACATAAAGGCGAATCTTTTTTTAACAGTTAAGTTTTCCACCCATAAATATAAATTTTTATCAAAAAAGTTATTTTGCATCCGAACAGTTGAATTTTTTACCAAAAAAAATCAATTTTAGAAGCAAGTTTTAAATTAAGAAGATTAGTTTTCCACAAAAAAAGACGATTTTTCAACATAAATATTGAAATTTATACCCAAGAAATAATACTTAAGCAAAAAAATTAATTGTTAACGAAGCAGTTGCATTTTTAATTCAATAAGATCGATCTTTAACAAAATAGTTCACATTTTAAACAAGAAGAAGGTTTTCAACTAAAACGAAGAACTTTCAACTGGAATAGTTAAATTTTGTGTTTAAAGAAAATTTATTTTTAACAAAAAAAAAAGATTTTACAACCTAGGAGATGAATTTTCAACTAAAATCATGAACCTCCAACAAAACAATAATTTGAACAAAGTGGTTTAAACCTTAAGTTATTAGTTCAATTAGCAATCCAAAAAGGTAAATTTCCAACGAATAATGTGACAGCTATGTTTAACAAAGAAATATTTTAAATTAAAAGTAGTTCAAGCTAAACAAAAAATATAAATTTCCAATAAAATAGTTCAACTTTTCCCAAACGAAATAAACCTTGAACTAAAAATACTATTTTTTAACAATGTGGTTGAATTTTCTGATAAAAAAGGTTAATTTTCAGCGAGTACTGAAATTTTAAACTAAAGAGGTGAATATTAAACTAAAATGATGAATCTTCAGCTGAAATAGATATATTTCAGTTCAAGATATTTTTAGTCAATAACAGTTGAATTTACCCAACCAAGACAAATTTTTATCAAATAAATTAAATCCTTAAGCGAAAAAGTTTAAATTTTAACTAAAGCACGCAGATGACTTTGTAAATTAAAAACACGAATTTAAAAAATATATTTGAATTTTCAACCAACAAATATTTCAATTTAATTTTAAAGAGAATATAAAATTTAAACCAAAACTGAATTTAATACCAAATAGTTGAATTTTTAACCAAAATGGTGACTGCGAGAAAAATAAATTATTGAGAAGAATTTTAAATCAGGGTGTCCCCAAAACTTTATTTTTGAAATTCGATAAATGCGCCTTTTATAGAAATTCCCTTACTTTTGAAAGATTTTTGATAGAGTCCCTCAACTTTCTCTGAATTTTCCTGACACATGCAATTTGCTGAGTTTTATACGGTTTCCTGGTTTTTCCTGACCTATGGTGAATCTGTTATTATCATAATAATTGATTTACGGGGCTATCTTATATACCATCTCGAGGGTAATAACTCGTGGTTCTGGGCATACGGAAGCCGTTTTATGACTGCAAACCATTAGTATCTTGTTGGTCTCCTGAAGTATTTTTCCTTCGCAATTTCCTAGGAAAGTTATTTTTCTCCCCTCAGAATTTTACGACCTGCTGTTTTACGCACAATGTCGCTTGTCATATGGCTGATCATATATCCATCTTCAAGATTGCGAAGCAACAGTTTTTATCAAGATTTTTTCCATACTTTTCAATCTTTTAGTAATTCTTCCTCAAAATAAAAAATAAAGAAGAAATTATAGCAGCAACACCTTTTTTAAACTTATTGTGGCTTGAAAAATGGTATTACTTCCGCGCGCGCATTAGGGACTTCCGGAAGAGCACGTTACACCTTAAAAGATCCGGCCATTATGGTTTTTCTACCAAATGACTTTCCGCCGACGTCTTATCCGATAACCGTTTTTGACGAGGAGTTATGTCGCGACTATGACCCACTGAAGGTAGTGATTGAAGAAAGTGAATCTCTGGCGCATTGTAAGGTGATAAAAACGACTCACGTACATACATTTACTTGATTTACGTACTCACACCCATACACATACAAAATTTACGAAAGCTCTTCTTAGGTCATATGTGCCTTTCACGTTTGAGTATAAATGTTCACTTGACTCTGATAAATTGCTTCACAATGGTTTAATAAGATCCAAAATGAATGTATGACGTGGCAATTCTCAAAGGTGGAAGATTATATCAGAAATTTTTTTCTGATGTGAAGCTGACGTGAAGTGTTATTGAATAGCCTGCTAAAAAATGACTGCGCCAGGGATTAAAAGGAGTGTGACAAGTGATAGCTTCATATTGTTTTAAAACAATGTTCTAAAAATAATTTTAATTTAAAGCTTTAATAAAAGAGTGAATAGTATCGATTCACATTTTTAACTATTCTATGGGGTGGCTATAAAAGGAAGAAAGGAAATCAATATTTAAGAGCTAAAATTCCGTAAAATAATTTATATTACGTACAAATTGAAAACATTTTTTGAAGTAGTTTCTCAAAATGAGATTTATGCATTAATTGGTTATTTTGAAGACCCTCCCACCACTCTATTCCAGCATGTCCCAAAAGCCAGCCTCTAAACGAGAGGGATTTTTCAGTATATTGGCCGCAAACCCTACTTTTGTGCAGCGTTACTTTCACATATCATTTTTTATGAAAAAAATTAGGGTTATGTTTTTATTAAGGGGGTAGTACATGTTTGAATTTTCAAAAAATCGATTTTTTTAAATTTATGTCATCATATACCCTTAGAAATAAGGTGGAAACCTTCTTTTACCTCAGGGCTTATCCGAAGTGTCCGAAAAACAAATTACTTCGGAAGATCTTGAACGGTCTAAGCGCACAATTTTTCGTACTTTCAACTTCAAAAGCGTTTTTCTCGAAACGCACTTTTTTAGGGAGATTGCCACGATTCTAGCCGATCTACTAGGTCGATTTCATTCAAATTTTTGTTTAAATGTATGGAAAAGACTTGGCTATCGTATGACCCTCGCTCATGATTTTCCATTATTATGTAATAACAATTTGACACAGTAAATTTTCCAAAAAAAAAAAAACGGAGAAAAAGAAACGAATTCCTTTTCAATTCCCAATTTGTTTATTTATCCATATTTATTAATGATTGAGGGTCATACGATAACCACTTATGGACTCTTTAAGAATTAATTGGGGTTTTGTGTTTAAGATTATCCGAATTTGATAAATCATGGCGACCCTTTTTTTACATGGCTTCCTCAGATCGCCCATATCTCGGCCAGATGTTAATAAAAAAGGACAACATTTTTTTTCGTTCGTTAAAATCATGTCCTACAACACAATAAATAATTGTGAATGTCAAATATAAATTAATGCAAAAGAAAAATGATTGAAAAAAAGCTCCTTGAACATGTACTAGCACCTTAATTATTTTTTCAAATAGTTTGTATTCACCCAAGTGCGAAGACACATACGGCCCAACATTGGCCCATAGTCGGCAAAAGTATTGCCGAAGCTCGGCTGCCATTGTCGCGCTAATGACGGAATGATAACTATGGCCTGCATTTGGCAGCCAAGATTTGGCTGCCATCGTCGCGCCATTGCCGGATTGATAACTACGGCCTTGACTTGGCAGCCAGGGCTTGGCTGCCATTGTCGGCCCAACACTGGCTACGATCTAAGGATATGACAAAAAAGATATTTAAAAAATAAATATTAATTGATTGCGAGTACTTTGAATATAAATATTAATGGTCCTGTTCAGATTGAATACGTATATTAACATTTTGAACATTATATTACAAATAACATTTCTAACGCTACGGGGTATCGAACCTACATCTATATACTTAAATATCGCCTAGCAGTCGGGCGTGCTAACCACTCCGCTAAACCGACAAGTTGAAACTCTGTTAAAAAGCCATCCTAATAAGCTGCAGCTCAGAAAAGTTAAAGTACCAACTTTTAAGTACTCTTTTTTTAATTATTTATTATTATGCGGCTTTATGTAAATATAAAATAATTTTTAATAAACACTAAAAATTTTTAATGACAAAACTTAACAAATTTCATCGTGAACTTTGACAATTTTTCAATAAATTTTTTTTATCTTTCGTGTAAGATTTGTTTATTAGGTGCTAATCAAGCATCGGTGGAGAATCGGCAAATATAAATTGCCAATATAGGCTGCAAGCACTGACTCAACATTGGGCCGATTTAAATAAAACATTGTTTGCCGTAGTAAAAGTGACACTTGGCCCAGTAATGTGCCGTCACTGGGCCAGACTTTGGCTGATCCTCGTGAAACGTGGTTCCCCGTACTAAAAGTGAGACTTGGTGCAATAAAGTGCCGATACTGGGCCAAGCATTAGTGAAGGATCGGCTGATATTGGCCCAATAACTTTAGCCGACCTTTGGCTGCGAAAAATGGACCAACACTGGACCGTGTATTCAGCTCCGGCAATTCGCACTTGGGCATCCAAACAATTATTTCGTTCAGATATTATCGTAAATTATTTGCATCCTGACAATTAGATAAACCAACAAACTACTAAGAAAATCAGTACGATTTGGTGCATTTATCATTCATTGTTTAAACAATTTCTCAGTTGTTTAAAAGTAACTCTTGAATGGAATCGGACATAAAAATGTGTTTTTTTGGCAAAATTTTCTACAATCTAAGTAAAACTCTGGTATTTTTTGGTATTTTGATTACTTACCCGTAATTTTTAATACAATTTTCAATCTTTCGAACTTTTTTTAAACAAAATAATCTAAATTTACACTTTCCCTGATTAACATAAATTAATTACTTTAAATCGAAGGTCAAAGTGATCAATCCACTTTATTTTTAACAGTTTCAATAATTTCTCATAGCTGAAATGTAGGTTTTTCTGAAAAAAGGTTGCTCTATGGGAAATCGAACCACAGAACTTCAGATTGCCGGTCGGGTGCTTTTAGAGAGATCGAGAGGAAAATTGTTTTTCAGAAAAATACGCGATCTCAAGCCAGGTGTTACATTTATGATAAGGGTAATTTAAAGGAATCTGTATCATCATCAGAAATAGTTATTAACGATCAGTGCAGATTTCATTTCACAAACTGTGAAATCAGAAATCAAAGTTATCGATCTAGTTAGCTCTTCAAATAATATAAAATACTTAATCATTTTTGAAAAATCACAAATAAACTCTTAAGTTTACATTTTTTTGAAAAAAGATCTACTCAAGGCGCAATTACTTGGTAAATGTTGATAAAAATTATGTAAATTTTTGACATTTTTTCGTCGAGAAAAGTTTAAGCAACCAAAAATTGTTTAAAAAATTACAGGTAAGTGGAAAAAACAATAAACTTACTAGGCAAAACTACATTTTATTAGCCTTATTACAGTCTAAAATTGCATTAATTAGTAAAAAATGGTTTAAAAATCAAGAAGAAATGGTTAGATTCTAAATCTAATTTTAACATTTTTTTTAATGACATGAACTATTTAGTTTACCGTTTGTCTTGTTGTTTGATTTACCCCAATAAGGTCATATATTACTAAATCAAGGTATACATTTTTCTCGTTTCGCCAAAAAGAAATTTTTAGCCAAACTTTTTTTTAACGATTAATAGTTAATAAAATTTATATTAAACTTTCAAATTTTACAATTAAAAATTATCTATGATATAAACTACACAGAAGTAATATTGACGACCAATATGCATTAATTTTTTGGGTATCACACAAAATTAAAAAAGGCCTTTTAAAAAAATACAAACTTCTTTGTATTTTATTTGAGGGCTAAGCAAAAGAGCTTGCGGAAGCCGAGCCAATCATACTTTTATATTTCATGATTTGATTTCTTTCTCCGTTACTCTTTATCTGTGATTAATTTATTCTGAAATAGCAACATAGGTTTTAGTGTAGGTTATTTTAATTTTCGGTAATAGTAAAAAGCTATTTTTTCTTTTTATCAAAAGTGGTCGACTTAACCTGAAACTGAGAGGTAAAGACGGACACGCTTTGAATTGAAATAACTATAGTTACTTATCGCTAAATTAAATGTTTTGATATCAGGATACGTAAGAGTTAAACGCTATAAATTGAAATCAATTATACCTCATTTATTTTTCACCTCATAATATACTTTAAAAGCCACACAAGAATGTCCCATTTAGTCCCGTCTTACAGTCCATCTTCAAAAATATTTCAGTTAAACATTTTTGAACTAGCACATAGAATAATCAAATAGTGTTATTTTCGAAAAATTTTGACCAGCGCCTAGGTAAGTTACAAAAGGGAAGGAATGCATCACGATTTGAGCCGGTGCAAAGTGGCAATAAAAGGAAAGGAAGTGGCAAGGCTTAAGTGAGTATAATAAATTGATCGAAGGCAATGCGTCGAGGCATGCGGGCAACACTTCGGCTCTATTAGCCAGGAGATGCATGGCTCCTCTCTTTATCAAGAAGACACCCTTACTTCGTATCCTTACACCTCTAGATAGATCTTCTGACAAGGATAAGAGTCATTCTTTAAGGGTATGGCCGGGAACGACCCTGCCTTCGGTATTCTCCCAGTATCTAGTCATACGGGCTCAAGACGGAATCACCTTGGAATTCCGTGAATTCCAAACTCGCAGATCGCTAATCTGAGGCGTGAAAAACTTTGCGGAAATGGAAACCGTTCCTCATGTTTAAGCAACTTCCATATTCTGTGTGTCTATCTCATTAAACAGATTAAATATCTCATTAAATACACTCTGTGCTATAAATTAATTATTATTCTACACAGTTTTCAACCATTCATAACTATGATGTATATGTCAATGAAATATGGCTATGGTACTTTATTTGCAGGCATTGTCGAATGGTACCATTCATTACTGATGGGTGACTTTTTTACGTTTTTAATAAATACCATTCCTTGTCAAGGGTTTTCTCGATACTTTTCTGATGTTCACACATAGAACCTCTTTTGCAAAAAAATTCTCACGAGAAGAAATAAACTAAATTCTTTTTGTGAAATAAAAAATATCCAAAATCTTACATGAATGTTTTAAATAAGGATTTAAAAATATCTGAATCCAAGTTTCCATTAAGCGTTTGCGGTACATGCATTTACATTCTTAAAAATAAAAAGAAACTTCTCCAAAGAACTTTATCAACTATGCCAAATTATGAAGACATAAAGTTACCAAAACAGTCCAGGTCGAATAGAAATGTATGTTATTGTATGCTTAACAGGCAAAATCAAGGCTCATATGAAAGTATAAACAACACAGAAATCACAAACGTTAACCATCTATCCATATTGATTAATCTAATGTACTTTATGATTCTGAAAGTACCAAAAAGCAGCAAAAAAAAAATGAAAAAGTCAGCACCTGGATATTATATAGATAATGTTCGTAAAAAAAATCTACAGAGTTCACAAAGATGGCATTGTTTAATTTGACACAGAAAAGGTAACGCTAAAAGGAAAAAGGCAGGTTGATATTATTTGATATGAACATGAACATATTTATTCATAATTTTTTTCGTGATACAAATATTCTTCTCCTATTTTAATAGGTTTGAACACATTTTACTGAAAATAGGGGGAAATTAAACAGGAATTTTCGCTTAGAAAAAGATCGATTACAATCCGCAAAAAACTTGAAAGATTTCTTAGAATATTTTCAAATCCCGTAAAAATGATAAAATTGTTTAAATCCTCTTAAATCCCGTAAAATTCAATTAAATCTAATGAAATCATGTCAAGTGTCTTGAACTCCCTTGAAATCTTTGATATTTTCGAAATTCCCTGAAATGTACTGAAATCCTTTAAAAACTCTTTAATTCTTTGAAGCCTCTTAAAATATAAAGATGTACGCTAATACATTGTGAAATCTCCTTTTTAGATCCTGAAAATTATCTTAGATTCTGTAATCCCTTTCAAAAAATTTGTTACGTTTGGTCATTGCTACAAATCATTCGAAAATTTAAAAATTTGGTGAATTATCTTGAATAATATGTTTGAAAATTCCTTAAAAAATTACGAAAACTTTAAAATCGTCGGAAATCGGATAAAACTTTTTGAAGTCTCGAAAAATCCCTGGAAATGTTTGAAATGCTGGAAAATCTTTGATAAATCAATTAAAATAGTATAAAAGCATTGATACTTTATTACTTTGATATTTTTTCTAATCTCAAAAATATTTAGATCTTTTAAAATTTCCTATTTTTTCGATTGCTGATATTATTTTAGAAAATCAGCGAAGAAGTTTAAAAATATGTTTAAACTAAAAGTGAAAAAATAGTTGTATTAGGGAGCAATTTGAGAAAATACTAGCAATAGTGTAGGGGAAAAGAGGATGGATGAAATTAAAGGGATAAGTAAGGAAAATAAGAGATGGGCAATATGGAAAAGCAAAGGGGGTGGGAATAGGGGAAGTGATAGTAGGATGAGTAGCGGTGGGGAGATGAAGAGAAGTAATGGAAGTACAAATATGATGGAGAGGGTAATTAGGAATTGGTAGGGTGGGTTAGTTCATGGAAGGGGTGGTGAGATGCGAAACGTGAAAAGGAGAAGTGAGGGGATGTACGGTTGTGGAGAAGAGACGTGATGGGAGTGTCCTGATGGGAGTGTCAACATGAGAGTGGGACAGCAGGGGGAGGGTTACTAAGTAAGATAATGGGATAAGGAAAAGTAAGGAGGGGGTAGGGGAGGCCTTGTGGAAGATAGTATAGGAAGGGAAGTAGGCTGTGAGTGGAAGGGGAAGGAAAATATGTGGGAGGGGGGAAAGAGAGGAAAAATTTGAACGAAATATTTGGATGATTAAGAAAAAATGTCAAAAATTGTTGTTTTTTTTTTGTCAGTTATACCTATGGGTCTTCCATAATAGAATTTTAATATCTCTTCATGGTAGAAGGTAATTGCTCTGATATAAAATTAGGAAGATTGCTGGCATCGAGACAGAACAAATTAAGAAACTTAAGTTGAGAAGGACATACAGAACTTATGGAAAACGGTGGGTGACTTTTCGGTATGAGAGTTCAGAAGGAGGCTTCATAACGATTACCACGGGAGGGCGTTCTTTCCCATTTTCTTTCTTTTGTCTTTTCTCGTCCATCTTCTTGGATTTATCTCATTTTCTAATATTTCGTGCTGCTTTTCTCCTAAAGAAAGGTAAAGTACAGAATCTCTGGTGCATTTTTTTAGCGCAGAAACTTAAGTTGTTATAATTATTTTTCCAAATAACCCAGAAAAAAATAATTGAAAGAGAAATAGGATTACTGAGAAACATGATTTTTTTTTATTTTCTCCTTCAAAGTTTCACTTAGTTATTGATATAGTTTCGAAAGTTAAAAGCTCACAGAAAAAAAATAACTTAAAATAAAAAAGTAACGAAAATACAGACATTACTAATTTTTAAACCATACAGTTAGATGACATATAAAAAGGCTATTTTTCTACTATTTTAGGTTGAAAATTTTACTATTTAGATTTTTATATTTTTTTCTAGAATGAAAATTAATTCTGGCTAGTAATTTAATTATTTTGTAAAACAAAAATCTTTCCACTTAAAAAATTAATCTATTTTAGTTAAAATATTTAGTTAAAAATTAACCTGCTTTAGTTGAAAATCAATTTTTTGTTAAACATTTATATTGTCTGATTACAAATTCAACTGTTAAAAATTCCTCTTTTTGGTTGAAAATTCAACTATTTGGTTACAAATTAATTTTTTGTTAAAAATTCCTATTTCCGGGTTGAAAATAATAAATTTGTGGAAAAAATATATATTTTTAGATTAAAAATTAAATTTTTTGGTAGAAAAGTCATCCTTCTGCTTAAAAATTCAACAATTTGGTTGAACACAACTATTTTGTGGAGAAGTCGTATTGTTTATTAATTCAAATTTTCGTGATGTAAAATTTAATTCTTGTGCGTTTGAAATATCAACTATTGTATTTTCCGTTGCGAATTCGTAATTTGAATATTCATAACTTTATTTATAAAACATGTAACTTTTGTTGAAATTCTTTTTTTTTGTAGAAAATTAATCTTCTTAGTTAAACATTTATCTTTTTGTTTAATAATATAATTAATTAGTTAAAAATTCATCAATGTTGCAAAAAATGCAATGTTATCACTTGAAATACTAGGCACTTAAGTCCTTTTAATTCGACTTCAATATTAGTACTTACGTTCATTTTATTTAAAAATGTGAATCGCTTTTATTTCGTGAAAAATCTTTTTATTTCTTTATTTTAGGTTTCTGATTATGATTTTTAAAACCAAACATTGTAAAAAGGAGGGATAGACTGTGAGTTTTCTTAATAATATTGAAGTGTATATTTTCCTTTAATAATTGTTTTTTGAATGCGAGAGGTATTTTTATCAGATTCGGTTTGAAATACAAATTCCGCTTGGTGTATCAAATCCTAATTAGTGTCTTTTCAGAGTAGTATCATTTTTCCGGTATCATGTTTTTGAGTCATATTGTTTCAAATGTTTCTGATATTTGTATTTTTAAATTTTTGATTCACAATTTTTTGATCGATTTCACTAACGTAAAATACCTTTCACTTTTAACAAAATCAAAAAAAATGTTGAGGACTTTATTGTAGAGTATTTTTCAGTTATAGATAATGGAATAGAATTTTCCATCGGACCTAAAACTTTAAGTAGTTATTAGACTATTTGATTATTTACGACAAGAGTGCATGCAAAAATTTGACGCAGGACTCCAGCGTTAGCTCGAGTACGATACAATTTTCTAAGGTTTCACGGCTCTGTCGATAAATACGACCCGTAATAAAATTCATTGGCCATACGTCGAAGAGAAACTGGCGCCAAGGGCTATGTTGATCCTACTTGCTTACGTGGCTTTCCTTTTTAGTTTACTTAGTTTATACCGTCTCGGTTTCCACTAAACCAAAATGAAAACTTCCTTTAGGGGCTGCTCAAAAATACAGCAAGCTATTTCTATCACATTTTCCAATGCCTTAAATGGTAATTTTAAATTATATGGTAATCATTACATACTTTTTTTATATTTTATTTTCAAACAACTACAATGAAATCCAAAACATACAAAATTTTTTAACAAAGTTGTTCAATATTTAACAGCAATTATTAATCTTCAACAAAAAAAGGAATTCGTTTCAGGAAAGTTTAACGTTCAACAAAATAGTTGAATTTCCATTTAATAAATGAACAAATGAATTTTTAACAAAAAGTTAATTTCCAAAAAATATTTGAATTTCGAATTGAAAGTACCCAGTTTTCAACCAAAACTGGAATAAGTAAATTTGCAGTTGAAAAAATTTATTTTGAACACAACAAAAAAATCATGTTCAAAAAATCATATTTTTTGAACTGAATAATCGAATTTTTAAACAAAAAAAAATGATTTTTTAAAAGTTGTATTTGATTCAAAAAGAATAAAGTTCAACAAAAATGGTAATGTTTTTAAAAAATAACCAAAGTTTCGACATAATAATAAAATTTTCTTATGCATAATCAATTTTTTAATTAAAATTATAAATCTTTAAAAAAAATGAGTTTATAACAAACAAGTTCAAGTATTTTGAAACAAAAAGTAATGTTTTTCTACAAAAATAGTAGAACTTTCGTTCCAAAAAGATAAAAAAGTGGATTATGTAATCCAAACAATGAATTTATACAAAATAATCAATTTTCAACAAAATATTTAAATTTTAACAATACAAAATTTTCATTTTTCACAAAGTAATTGAATTTTCAACCTTGAAAGACAAAAAAAGTCGATTTTTTAAGCTAAAAAGACAAATTATCTAAAAAAAATTCAAATTTTTAATCAAAAAAGTAATTTTCAATAAAACAATTAATTTTTCTATAAGAATATGAGAATTTTCTATCCCGAAAGACAAATCATCTAAGAAGTCATTTTATGATTGATCCAAAATGACGAATTTTCCATAAAACAATTTAATTTTCAACACCAAATTAAACTAAATATTAAATATTTAGTTTATAAAAATGATTTTTACTAACAAAAATTCCACAAAATATTTTAATCTTCAAGCAATAAACTAAATGTCTCAAAAAGTAGTCTAAATTTTAAATAAGCAGATAAATTCTCAACCGCGAAAATTAATTGTTAAGAAAAAATTGATTTGCAACCAAGGGAAATGAATTTTCGACGACTCAGTTAACGCTAGAAACAAGTATTAGAACTATTAATAAAAATAGAGGAATTCTGAAGTCTGAAGTATTTTTGAACAGCCCCTTAGAATTTTACCAAATAACAATTATAATTTCACTTCAAAAACTTGTTGCTTGTTAAATATATTTTAATATACGTAGAAAACTAATAATTTCCTCTGCTGGCACGAAACGAATAAAATCTGGCAGCAGACGAAGTAGTAAGAAACTAAAGAGTAAGGCCGACATCAGAAATGGTTTCCTTGCTCACTAGGGAACGGAAATTACTAGAATGAACGTTTATGACTAGAACAACTGACCTCTTTGGAGACAGGACGCAAAATGAGATGCAATCAAATGCGGGCACACAAAAAAAGACGAATAATATAACAAAGAAGGAAAAAGAATGGAATGGCAGAAGAATGAAAGTGGACAAAGCTCTACATTTTCAAGATATTTTGCCAATGATAATACAAAGAATAATTCCCAATATTGAATTCCTTTATTTCGAGGAGTAACTTTTAAATCTGGGCCAGAGATCAATATATACTATAAATCCGATTTTCCTGACAGCAGATAATTTCTAATGAGCGCGACCCAGATAAAATCTTTCCTTATTTCAAGCTATAAATATTATTGTTGTTCTTACTGTATAGTGAAGCCACATCTTTTTTCAGGAGAAACGTGACTTATTCAGTGAGGAAGGGAATTGTACGAGGAGGTATAAAAGAGCGGGGAGGAGGGTATAGATTTTTAGATTAATCTAGAATTATCGTGTTGTTTATTTAAATGACACATTCCTGTCGAAAACTTTCTTCGACCCACGTCGCTGATTAATGTCACTGGTAATCACTCTAAGTGAAGAGCCTTACAAAGTCGTCATGCCAGCTTCCCCACTCGGGCGCATTAGTATCCAGAGTCGTTTGTTTCAAGCGCCATTCTCTCGCCATGCTTTTCTTTCCTGGCATACTTCTGTAGTTTCCTTCCCGTTGATGCAAGATCTTGTGCTTCTAAGCCTTCTCATGTGTCTTCGAATTAAAGTGTTATTCACACGCTCTAATCATTCCATAACAACTTTATCATCTACGAACTACCAATCCACGCACCCTCACTGTCCCGAGATCCACACCTTCTTCGGCGAGGAGGGTCATTCTTAGACATTTGTCCATGAATAAAATAGATAGCCCATGAGGACATAGAGCATCCTTGCAAGTCATCAATGTACTCTGCCATTACAACTTCATCATCTGCAAACGCTAACCCACGCACCCTCACTGTCTTGAGATGCACACCTTCTTCGTGGAGAAGGGACATTCTTAGACAGTTTCCTATGACTATAATAAATAGCTATAAGAATATAACGCATTTTTAGCTAATAAATCGTCGCGCCCTTCAAAGAATAGTTTTAAATCACTCTCCGAAGTTGCTTCATTAAAAAAATTCCTTTCAAGATTAGGGGCCGTACATGCATTACGTAATATTTCTTTTGCAGGCGGGGTGAGGATAATTCAAAAATTTTAACTTGAAGTTTCCCGAAATTCGTCCCAGCACTTTTCTAGGATTTTACAAACTTACTGAATAAAAATACATATGAAATATAAATTACGGTTATTACATAAGCGTTCAGAATGCATGTTCCTTGGTTAAGGATTTTGTTATCTACTGAAAAATTTATCTATTTCATTAAAAATGTAACAATTTTGTTAAAAAGTCGTCCTTTTTGTGTAAAAAATTACCGTTTTTGTGATGAGTGGAGCAAGTGACTAGATTTCTACTTTACCGACACTGTTTTTATTTTCTAACTTATTTTCATACGAAGCGCCACCTCCAGGCGAAAATTTGGTATACTAAATAAGAAGCACTAAGAAAGGTGGGACTGGTCCTTAATTTTTATAATTATGAAACAAGTTTTTCATGTACCTATTTTTATTTTTGTTGCTTTTTTCACAATTATAGAAATAAATGACCAGACGTACCTTCATAAGTGCTTCTTATTTATTTTCCTAAATATTCAACTTGATGTGGCTGTAGAAATTTTTCCTTTTTTAGTTATAGATTCTACCTTTTTTTGAAAATTCACCTTTTTTTATTAAATTTACCTGTTCTAGTTTTTTAAAATTTTCATCCCCTTTCGTTGAAAAATAAACTATTACATTTTTTGTTGAAAATTCACCTGTTTTGTTAAAAATTCGTCCTTGCAGCTTGAAAATTTAAAACTTTGATGCATTTTAATAGGAAATTCAACTATTTCGTTAAACATTCGTACTTTTAGTAGAAATTTGATCTTTTTTGGTCGACTATTCCACTGTTTTGTTGACAATTTGTCTTTTATATTTACTATAACGTTTCCATATTTAATATGGATATATTTTTTGCGTTAAAAAATCAACTATTAAATTTTTGGTTGAAAATTTATCTTTTTGGTAAAAAATTAATTTTTTGCCTGATGATTCAAATTTTGAAAATTTAAAATAAAAATATGTATCGGTTCAAATATCAACTATGACCTTTTTTGTTTAAAATTAATCTTTTCGTTGTAAATTAATTTTTTGAATACCATATTTACTATTCCATTTTTGGTAGAAAATGTATCTTTTTCAATTGAAAATTGAACTACTTGGTTGAAAAGTTATGTATTTTATTAAAAAGTCAACTTTCTTGGTGAAAATCAACCTTCTTTTTTGAAAATTAAACTACGTATTTAGTTGAGAATTGATGTATTTTCTTCAAAGATCGTAGTTTTTATATAAAATCATATGTCTTTTTAAAAATTCAACTTTTTTGTCGGAAATTAATCTACTTTAGTTAAGGAATTCAATTCTTTTGTTGCAAATTGGCTTTTCTTGGTTAAATTCGTCTGTATTTTATTAAAAATGTTGATTACAACTAGAAAGGTGGAGGGTCGGTAAGGCCGGTTTGTGGCCTAATTTATTTTTGGACCAAAAAATCTGAAAAAATCATGGTAGTATCTTATAAGTATCCCGAGTCGATTGCACGC
>NC_046659.1:82902724-82911553 GCF_010883055.1 Belonocnema kinseyi | reverse complement strand
GGGTCGCCGAATACAAATCTGGCGTCCTTTGACTTTTATCGCGTCAGGTTCAAGGTCATTGGAAGGTCAAATCGATAGAAAACGGTAAAAAAATCCAAAAAATACGTTATAGGTTTTTGGAGTCGCTAATTACGAATCTGGCATCCGTTGAACTCTATCGCCTCAGATTCAAGGTCATTTGAAGGTCATTTGAAGGTCAAATCGAGAAAAACCGGTAAAAAAATTTAAAAAAAATATGTTATAGGTTTTTGGGGTCGCTGATTATGAACCTGGTGTCCGCTAACCTTTATCGCGTCAGGTTCAAGGTCAGTTGAAAGTCAAATCGATAAAAAACGCTGAAAAAATAAAAAAATATGTTATAGGTTTTAGCGGTCGTTTATTACGAATCTGCCATCCATTGACCTCTGTCGCATCAGGATCAAGGTCATTTGAAGTTCAAATCGAGAAAAAATGGTAGAAAAAAAATACGTTATAGTTTTTTTGGATCGCTGATTCTGAATTTGATATCCGTTGACCTCTATCCCGTCTGGTTCACGGTCATTTGATGGACGCATTAAACGATTCTCGATTTGACCTTCAAATGAACTTCAAATGACCTTGAACCTGAAGCGATAGAGTTCAACGGATGCCAGATTCGTAATTAGCGACTCCAAAAACCTATAACGTATTTTTTTGGATTTTTTTACCGTTTTATCTCGATTTGACCTTCCAATGACCTTGAATCTGACGCGATAAAAGTCAAAGGATGCCAGATTTGTATTCGGCGACCCCAAAAACCATAGAAACCCGAGATAACCTCAGAATACATGTTTAAGATGTCAAATCTCTCGAAAATACAGTTGGTGGGTAGTGGTGTTTCCTATATTTGTAGGGGGGTGGGGGTGGCTGGGGGGTGGAAGGTAGTCCGTTTAGCGTGCAATCGACTCGGGATACTTATAAGATATTACCATGATTTTTTCAGATTTTTTGGTCCAAAAATAAATTAGGCCAAGAACCGGCCTTACCGACCCTCCCCCTTTAACGATCACATTTTCGGTAGGAAATTAAAATATTTAGTTGAGAATTTATATATTATGTTGAAAATTCGTATTTTCGATAGAAAATTAAACTATATGGTTCACAATTGATGTATTTTGTTAAAAATTAAACTTTTTGGTAGGTAATCAGTTTTTCGTTTCAGATAAAAAATTTTTTTTTTTAATATCAACTATGACATTTTTCGTCGACAATGCATCATCTAAGCATGAAAATTAAAACCACTTTTTTGCAATGTTTTTGGTAGAAATTAATCTTTATTAACGAAAATTTAGCTATTTGGTTGCAAATGTATGTGAAATTTATCTCTTTGGTTGAAAATTCAACTGTTTGGCTAAAAAATAAATCTGTTTTCACTGGATATTCCCTAAATAAATTCACGGAAGAGATCATGTCCCAAAAAATATTAAAAATATATTAGAAAGGAACTTCAAGTAATTAATGCACTAACCCTTAGGCTTTTTTAGGGTGAGACCCTTTTTTTTGCTTTTGATCGCTCTTATTACTTTTGTGAGTAGCAATAAGCCTCTTCACGCTTAACTGGAGATTTATTTTCAATTTAGAATTGGGATCTTATTTGCGAAGCTTCCCTCTCGCCAAGTGATGCATCTTTTTCCCTTACTTGTCTCCATACTTTACGACCTGATCAATCATATTTGTTCTCTAGAATGAAGCTGCTATTGTTATTATTATATTTTTTGTCAAGAAAAGTATCAGAGAAGAGAAAACGTAAAAGTCGAGATCCTCACAGTTAAAGAAGATTACTTAAAAAGGAAACCCTTAAATTCAGATAAGTATTGAAATTCCGGAATGAACCTAAATTCAGCAAAAATTGTATCTGAACTTGAGTAGGGTTGACTAAATTAACGAAAAGGCATGATTAAGTTTTGTAATTCAGATATTGTCCGTCTTAAATTCAGAGATTTTTTCACTGAATTTCGCTTCATCTTTGAATTTAAGTAGGCGAAACCGGTGAGAGAATAGTAAAAGCAATTTCATAATTCAAAAAATGATAATCTGTCAGCGGGTAAAATATTCTTCATGTTCAAAATACACTTTTCTAATTTTTAATTAAAAAATGGCAAACAAATTTTAAAAAGACTAATTGCAATGTTCGCTTTTAATTTCGCTACACATCAAAAAATGCTGCAGAACTTTCGCATTGAAATACAGTTACTTTATCGAATTATTCAATTGGTACTTGTATACATTTTGTACTGGTTTCCTCTTTATATATATTTGCTGAGGGTCACAAAGCTAACATTTTATTTAAAAATAATTGTGTAGTTTTGAGAATAAAATAAGCTTGGTTGAACTACTTTCTTTGAAAAATCCGTTTTTCGATTCAAGCTTCATCATTTTAGTTGAAAAATCATCTTTCTGATTAAAATAGAACTACTTGGTGAATATTATATTTTTTTAACAAAAAATTTAACTATTTGATAAAAAATTCAACCTTTTTCCAGAAAATTTGTATAGTCGTCTCGAAAATCAAACAATTCCGTAGAAACCTCAACTACTTGCTTGAAAGTTAAACTGCTTTCTTAAAAATTCCTTCTTTCTATTGAAGATTTATAATTTTAGTTATTAATTGGTGTCTCGGAGTAAAAAATAAGGCTCCTTCTTTGAAAAATAACTTTTTTTGTTAAAAATTGATTACATAATTCATATTTTTTGGTTGAAATTCAACAATAACAATTTATGTTATTTGTTGAAGTTTCATCTTTTGTGGCAGGAAATTAATCCTTTTGGTTACAAATTCGATTATTTAATAAAAATTGTATGCATTTTATTGATGATTTGTTGTTTATAGTAGAGAAATTATCTTCTTAGTAAAAAAATTATCTTTTAATTGAAACTTAAATTATTTTGTTAAAAATTGAACTGTTTTGTAGATACTTTGTTTTTTGAAATTTAAAATTAATTTTTTTAAATCTTTCAACTGAGAACTCACAACTTACAACTCAAAACTCAAAAGGCACAACTCACAACTCGGTACTCAAAACTCAGAACTAAAAACTCAAACTTCAGAACTCATAACCTTAAATTCAGAACTTAGAAATTAGGAAACAGGGAGAGGGGTAGAAATAGTAAATCTAAATGTGGGGGAAGTGAGTAGAGGGGGAAGTAGGGGAGAATGAAGTTGGGGAAGAAAAGAAAAGCGAAGATTGAAGTATGGGGAGGGGAAGTAGGGGTGAACAGGGGAAATTAGTGAATGTAGGTGTAGTGTAGTAGGGGAAGTATGAACAACTTATTTAAGTCTTAATAGGCAGTTGAACCCTCTTTTACAAGAGCGAAGCGCCTATTTTGAAAAAAATTTTTAGTTTAAATTTTGTACTGTTATCTTACTGTGCTGGTTGCGGTGAAAAGGGACGTTTTGATTATGAGTCCTGAGAAGAGTGTTCAAATTACTTAATAGCACCTTAAGTAGCTACAGCTCTAGGCTCGAAGTTGCGAATACAAAAGCGACAAATCAGTTACTCAGAGATAGAGACTGAGCGACTAATGCTCACTGACACCTTAAGAAAGGAGACCATTTGTCCTACAGATTATACAGTTTACTTGGCGAAATTACTTTCAAGGAGCTCAGAAAATATGCAAATCTTTTTCCATTAATATTTCGCTCAAAGGATTGTAAAAGAGTGCTTTTGCATATGGCTCAAAGAAATTGTGTAGAAAATCGATTTTCCTAAGGCTCCAAACTAATTAAGTTAAGTTTTACAATTGGTGCTCCTTTTCGAGAAATTTACGTCACAGGAACAACTCGACTGTGCGCTTTTCGTGGTCATTCGAGCAGTAAATAAAGCTGTCGGTCTTAAAACAATGAGAGTGTCTTGCTAGTTGAGCAGGTATCTTTCGAGCAATTTCACCGACAAGTGAGAGGATGGGGTATCAAGAGATAAGATGCTGTAGATAAACTACGTTAACAGTTTTAGAGAAGGGGTGGCTGGTTAAAAATACGGTTGACATCAGGGGCCGAGGGGGCGGAGGGCACTGGACGTAACATATTACGAATGCATTACGAGCTTAATAAGAAAATTCTACTTTTTTCGGATAATTGATTATTAGTTTTGGTTAAAAGATATACTATCTACTTCGGTTAAAATTTCTATTAGTTGAATAAATTTTAAATACTTTGTTAAAAATTCCAATTTAGGTAACAAATTAGTTAGTAATATTTTCCAGTTTATTATACTTTCGTGTTATTTCCCAGTGAATAGTGTCCTCATTATGTAGCGATATGTATATCGAGACGAAAACATTTGCTATACAGAACATGAGCGCTGTGTTCGTTTGGAGGTTATGAAATTCAGCTTTCTATTCATTTTTATGGAAATACATGGAAAGCTGAATTGAGATTTTTCTTTAGTAAGTACAGTATCAACATAAATTAATTTAATTTTTAAATATACATTATAGTTTACTTACATAACTTGTCTTGTAATATAGTTTACCGTTGGGGTTATTGGTTGACTCCACCAAATATTTTATTTCACTGTGTAATTAGTGATTTTGACTACTTAATTAGTGATTTTCGACTATTTAATAGTAAATACTTTACCTCTCAAAACCACTATTGGCTAAGTGACATTTAAATAATTGATTTAGTAAAATATTTTCACTAATTGAATTAGTAGGTTTTCACTAATTCGTAGTGACCTACTTCTCGCTAATTCAATGAATGAAATTTCACCATCAAATAGTGAAATTTCACTAATTCAGATTTAGAGAGATGGATTTTCATTTGTATTTTACTTGTTTGTCGATGATACCGTAAACCATCACCCAAGACAAGGCTCGCCTTGCGACAAGTATACGTCATCTCAGCCAAGACAAGGCTCGACTTGAGACAAGTAAACGTTGTTTTACCTGTTGTGGCGATGAAAGTAAGACGAAGGCCTATGTCTCGACTCAGTTTTCAGACGCAGCCAGACATCGATGTCTTGGAGACAAACTCAAGAAATAACCAAGTCGAACTCAAGTCGAAGAATTCTTACTCGGGTGTTTAGGGCTAACCTTACGGAAAATTCCGTAATCATCGACAGTGCCTTCTTTTTGTTTCGACTGGTTCAAAATTCGTTTTTTTTTCTGTTTATTTCAAATTAATTTCTTATAAATACAAATTTAACTATTGCTATTTTTGCTTTATACTTCTTTTTAGCTGATAATTCTCATATTTCATTGTAGATTCTTCTTCTGGCACAAAATTATTGTTCTTCATCGAAAATTTATGTATACATGTTAAAGCTTAAGCTGCTTTTTTTTAGTGAAATTTATTGTACTTTAACCCCTTTTCATTGCTATCAATACTTTTAAAACATTTACGCAATGATTTACAAATTTTACCATTATTCTTATTAAAAATTTATTTATAATAATCAAAAATTAAAAAATACTTCTAAAATGCTCGGGTTATTATTTGATCTAAAATTTCGCTCGCAGTGACTATTTCTGTAGAATGAAAAAAAAACTCCTTAAGCATTTTCCAGATACTTTTCCGGCAAAGCTGAAATCTGGAAAAATCGATTTGAATTGAGCTGAGTGAGCTGAAACATACTTTTCAATATGGACATACAGAAGCTGTACATTATTTAGCTGATTAACATTTAATTATTTTAACAATTCGACGCCGATTATATGATTTCTATAAAGATTGAACAATTGAGAATATTATTCATAAAATTTAAAAAATGTACTAACTACGACAAATGTTACTGTTTCCGTTAAAAAGTGTTATTTACTTATGAAATAATTAAAAATATGTACATATTATATCATTGCATGCATATATAGTTCCATCTATGCGTTTACACAATGGTAAAAGTAAAAACGATTTTTATATATTCCTAACAATCGACGATAAATAATGTGGTAAAGTACTCGAAACCGTCTAAAACCAAACCTTAAAAAAAGTTGTCATTCCTTCGGCTTTGTAATTCGTCGAACTCACCTCTCATTCGATTTTCTATACCGTCCCAGTTGTTAACATAAGCAAACATTTTTCCTCATGAAAAAGGATTAAAGGCTTTAGCAAATAAAAAAAATTAAGATCTCTCCCAATAAAGATGCATCATGCAATAATGAAAAAATGATTCAAGTTTAAGGACTTTAGGATATTGCAAAATAGTCTGGTGGAGATGGTGAAGTTAGAAGACTGAAGATCGATTCCGTAATGTCTCTTTTAGCTACTTGACTGGAAGGAAAGTTTTCAGTTACATTAAAGTACGACATCCTTCAGTTATAGGAAGTGGATGCTCGAGGAGAGAAAACGAGCGGCTGATAGAGGGGAACTCTTGGAAGTAGTTTTGCACCTTCCTTCCCCCAGAAGGGTGAACCTCCTGAAAGGCCTCGTAAGCTCAGGACTTGGAACAAAGAGTAACTTACGTCTTTTCTGCCATACTGGTAAAATGTTTGGCTATAATTAATGAGTCCGTAACACCGACGACGATGACGTCGCGGTAGCCGTTTAAAACGAGGTGAAGGGTCGACGTGAATCGAGAGTAGTGGCCTTGAACACTCATGATTCATGAAGATATCCATTTATTTCACATACGAGAGTCTCCGAAGGAAAGATGTCGGCTATTGTCAGTAATGAATGGACTGATGCTATATATACTCATCCTAATATGCATCAATATTTGTATAAATGAAAATTATCAGTCTTTTATTAATACTTTCAAATAATCCAAAATAAATGCAGCTATCGCTGTTTGTAATTGATAGATTTCTTTAAGACTCTTTTAAATTAAGTAGTATCATCAATCGCTCTCTAAGCGCGCTTGCAGTTTTACGGTTTGAAGGAAAAAATCATTTTTAATTAAAAATAAAATTTCTGAATAACCATTAATTTTTTAACTATTCATTCAGAGTCTTTAACAAATTCAAAAGTATTTGTGAAGATTTCAGATAGGACATATCGAAATTTCAACAAAAAGTTTGATTTTCAGCTAAATAAATAGTTACATTGTCAAACAAAGAGGTGTATTTTCACTAAAATAATCAATCTTTCACCAAACAAATGTATTCCAATGAGTACTTCAAATTTTAACCAAGTAATTGAATATTTAATATAAAAAATGAATTCTCAATACGAAATGTAATATTTTATACATCGATTAAAAAAAGATTTTAATTTTGAATAAACATCAGTTCAGACTATCCAAAAAGGAAATATTTTCCAAAACAATTAAATCCGCAATCAAAACAGATATATTCTTAAACAAAATATGAATTTTGAACCGAGACTATTAATTTTTTCACAAAAAAGACTTATTTTCAACAAAATAATTACACTTTTAACGAAGGAGATTAACTTTGAATCGAAATGATGAATTTTAACCGTAAAAGTCTGTTTCACAAAATAATTCAACTTTGTATCAATTAGTCGAACTTTTAACTAAACAAACATTTATTTGTATGGAAAAATGTAATGCTTGATATTCCAATTAAACAAAATTAAAATTTTCAAGCAAAAATAGTTGAATTTATTCAAAAAGAGACAAAGAGACATTTTCAACCAAATATTTGAATTTTTAACCAAAAAAGAGTTTTTAGTAAATGAAAAAATAAATTTTGACTAATTATTCATTTTTTAAATATATATATTGTTTTTTGAAAGATTCCATAGTTCACAATTTTGGAAATCCAATTAAATGTTTTAATACCTTTTTAAATATTATACTCAAAATAATTTAAAAATATGAAAATCAGCCTACATTTCCCCAGGAATCTTATGAAAATTGCCCATTACCTGGAAACCTGTAAAAAGAATGAGGAAGCTTCAAAAGTATATTGTATAATCTTAAAAATTTTAATTTCATTAAAAAATGTTGGGAATCTTCTAAAATAAAAAAAAGTTGCGTTAATTTCTTCCAGATTTTTTTGTTAAGATTTTTAGAAATTTTCATAAATCTTTTTAAATTTTGTAGAAAATTTTTGTTTAAAATACCAAATCATTCGAAGTTGTAACAGGAATAAAAAATATACGTTGTGTTGTAAATTTAATGAAACCTTCTTAAGTTCATAATTATTTTCGTATCTGTTTTAAACTGCTGAATATCCTTTGAACATACTCAAAAATTTTCTGAGCTCTTGTCATCTCGAAAAATTGCAACATTTTCCCCGTAAATCTTCTACATTCTTTTCATACTTTTAGACAATCAGTTAAAATATTTCAAAACATTTTTCAATTTAAAAAAATAAAATATCAATAAGCGTTTTCGCAGGGATCTTAAGACAAATTTATTATTCTCTGAAGCATTCAGAAATTCATGAAACTCACATATTATTCGAAATCCTTAAAAATTGACATAGTTATTAAGGTTTCCTGAAATATTCTAAAGATTTTAATTATTGCCGAATAAATAAAATCTCGCTAAATGAAAAAATTACCTTTAAATCCTTGCGATTCATTTTCGGCGTATTTTGAAATCTACAAAACTAAAAATGAAGCCTAAAATATTATAAATGTTTCATAAAATCTTGTTATTGGCAGCGGAAATTTGTTGGTTACTGGTATCGATTACTTTTTTTTATCGACGTGATAATGTTTGGAAGTTTACAGATTATAGTGTGGTAGCAAAATATCAGGAAAATAAGTATTTTATAATTCAAACAAATATTTACAATTAGACTTTTTTATCAATAATGTTTAGAAATAATATATGGATTAATAGATCAATGTTTGTAACGTAATTTAATGGAATGAAAGGGTTTGAATAGAAGCCTTATTTTATTTTTAGAACGTATGGGAAAAAAGTGGACAGAATTATTGCCAATAAAAAAAATATTTAC
>NC_046659.1:82892870-82902624 GCF_010883055.1 Belonocnema kinseyi | reverse complement strand
TTTTTAATAAATCATTTACAATTTAAATTTTGTTTTGAAATGCACTTTTATTATTAAAAATGTAAAAATTTGAATTCGAAAAAATCTATAAAACTCACAAGGAGAAACTGAAAATAGTCACTAAATGTCATATACACGCAGTATCCAACCAATCAAGTTTTCCACACCAATGCATATGAAATCTCGTGAACACGATTTTTAAAGGAAAGGCCGTTTCAGTTGCACGTTTGGCAAGAACTTGAAATTAATTTCAAACATACTAATTCTTCTCTGAAAGCCTAATAAACATTACATTTGAAGCCGTTTCGAATATACAGATTGCACATTCTGTTCCTCATTATATGGTATTAGTCGGGTACTGTTCACATAGGTATGCATAACCAGGCGAGACTAACCGACGTAAAATGTATTCTCATGATTTACACGTGCAAGTGTGCACACAGTCAACTAATTCTGTTTGCTTGAGATGACGAGTGAGTACTGATTATGTATTCGGCTGATCTTAGTGTGACCCGACAGCCTATAGGAGTCTGATATCCAGCCAAAGCATCAAATGTAGACTGCAAACCCAAAATGCACTTAAAAGAAACGAAATAGAATGATTTTTCAAAGAAATAGGGTAATATTACATAAATTAAGAGTCAGCTTTTCAGTCGAAATATATTGAATATTTAACAAAACACCAGATATTTAAAGCTGAAAACTGAAATTTTTTAGAAAATATTTGACTGTTAAACTCAAAAAGATAAAAATTATACAAAAAGGTTAATTTTTTTACCAAAAAAAATTAATGTCTATTTAATGTAATGTATTTTCAACATAAAAAGAATAAATTTAAATCAATTATTTGCATACGAATCCAAATGGTTAAATTTTCTAGCAAAAAAGTCGAATTTTCAACAAAATGGGTAAATTTTTAACAAAATAATGAAGTTTTTAGCCTAAAAAGTAGAATTTTTTAACTAAAAAGTCCAGTTTTTAACTAAAGAATTAAATTTTTAACCCAGAAAGATCTTTCACTGAATGAACAAAAAGTCTTTCGAATCCTTGGATTCGCAAGCCAAAAAGACGGATTTTTTGTTAAACAGTTTAATTTTTTACTCCAAAGTATGAATTCTCAGTAAAAAAATTTATTTTTAACCAAACACACATTTTCTGAAAAACGGTTGAATTTTTGGACCAAAAGTATGAATTTTAAAGAATAAAATAGAATATTACTTAAATCAAACACAGTTATTTTCAACTAAAATTTGATATTTACGAAGAAGGTGAAGTTTCTACTAAAAGAGATAAGCTTTTAACCCAAAAAGAAGAATTTAACAGAAGACAGTTGAACTCCTAACCCCAAATTTTAATTCTCTACCAAATAGTTTAATTTTCTATTACGAAAACATCTATTTCCAAAGAAAAAGATCAATTGACCCGAAATAAATAAATTTCCAAGTAAATGGTAGAATTTTCAAGCAGTAAATATAAACTTTCAACCAATGAAGATGAATTCCAAACTGAGCAGTATTTTCCTGAGTGTCAATTTTAAAAATCTTTATAATTTCAATTTTAAAGACTGATACCTGTAAAGAATTTCAAGGCGCATCTTTTCTTCCTCTTGCGAAAATTTATAGGTTTTGTAGTTTTTGAGATAATTGGTAAAAAGTGGATTTTTTGAAAACGAAAAATTCCAATCTTTTTTCACTTCAACTCGCGCTAATTTAGCCAATTTTCATCATTTCTCAATTTCCCCAATAAAAAGTACGTGTTTAAGTCTTCTGAAACTATTTAAGAAAGAAAAACGAGAATATTGTAATAAACAAAAAAGTTATTAATTTTTTTTTGAGGCAATGCAAAAATAATTAATTTTAACATTCAAGCGCCTCGTTTAGCGAACGAATTTTAAGCTACGGAAAGCTTTCAGTGAGAAAGTTGTTCATTAAGGTTCAAAGAAGTTTTCTGGAAAGTTTTAGATCAATTGGATTAATAGTTCACAAATTATGAATGTTTTAAAATCCAAGTGGTAGTCTTGACGCTGCCCAAAAACGTGCCTGGCCGGCTACGTACGCGCTGCAGCGAACGACGTGAAGGTCAAGTCAATCTTACCAAAACAAATGCACAACAGTAACTTTTTTTGTCATCTTCTATAAAATTCTACAAATAAAGCATATAATCAGCGAAGTGATTGTTTCTTATAATAGTTGGAAAAGCATTTTTTTGAGATTATTGAGATTTTTGAGATATTTTTGAGAATATTAATTAAAAAGAAAAAGATATTAAAACGAAACAAGGTAGAAAAAGAACTAGAAATGATGATTCGTGGATTAAAAAGAAGAAAAAGTGTTCCAGAAATCAGGTACGATTGGAAAACGTCAATACAATTTTTAAATAAATTTTATTCATAAATTTAATATTTTATGACTTTTTTTATTCTTGATTTTTTAAATAATTCTTTTACTGAACTGTATATAATATGTAGATAGTCTAAAGTAATTATTTTAAATTTTTAATGACGAAGTTAATAGCATTATTTGTTATTTCTTTAAGGAAAAGAATACATTACAAAGTCTAAAACTAAAAAAGACGGCATTGCTAAAGATATTCTAATCCCAGAGAGATCTTTCAAACCTATTGAATCCTGCTGTGGATAAAAATGTTACCAAAAGTTTTCCAATGTGCAACAAGAAAAAGTACATACAAATTTTTGGAATCTCGGGAATTATAATGAACAAAATGTGTTTCTCAAAGGATTGTTAAAATGCAAGGATCCTATCCAAACGAATGCAGGTGAAAAACTAGGACGGTTAATTCATTGGATATATTTATTTCCTACTGACGAAGAAAATGTTCCGATTTGTAAGAAATTTTTTGCGCTTTTCTATGTTTGGGCAAAAGAAGAGTTAGAAATGTTTCAAAAAAGATTTTAAATAAGCAGCCTTCAAAAAATTTGGCAGGTAGAGTACGCGTAAGTTGTCTTAAATTAACAGAAAATTAAAAAAAAATGATTAAAGAGCATTGCGAATCAATTCCACATCATAGTTCACATTACAAACGAAATTCTACCAACCTAAAATATATTGATAATCCTTCATTAAATCTTGTAGAACTTTACAAATTATTGGGAAAATATTATAAAGAAAAAACGGGGGCTAAATTGACAATAAGTCAAACCGTTTGTTTTAAGTATTTTAACCGAAATGTTGGCTTCAGTTTTAAATTAACTAGAACTGACGTGTGCAATACTTGCTACAAAAACGAGACAAATGGAGAGGTAAACGAAGAAGTAATTAATCATAAAAACAATGCTGAAATTTATTGGAAGTTAAAAAAGCAAATACTCTCTGAAAATAATAGTCTATGCTGTGAATTTGATTTTGCACAGAATTTGCCACTACCAAAAATACCCGTGTCCGCGCAGTTTTACCTACGTTTAGCATGGCTTTTTCTATTTAACGTACATGTACATACTACGAACCAGAGTTACGTGTTCCCTATTCTTGAGGGAATTGTAAAGAAGGGTGCTAACTCTGTTTGCAGTTTTATCAAATACGCGGTATTAAAAGAATTTGCTAAAGACAAGTTCAAAAGCATAACATTATTTTCAGACTCATGTCCGGGACAAAATAAAAACTACACAGTGTTTCATTTTTTGGTTTTATTGTCCATTTATTTGCAAAGCGAGGTTGAATATGTGTTTTCAGTTCGAGGCCATTCCTTTTGCCAGTGCGATAGGAATTTTGGCACATATTCGCAAAAGCTGAAAAAATTAGAACGAATTGAAACTGAAGCTGAATATGTAGAAATGATTCGCAATGCTCGTTCACCTTCATTCACAATGGTCGAGAAGTGTGAAGATCTTCTGCAGGATTTTGAAAAATGTTTCAAAGGCAAAATGTGAAAGCCAACAAATTTCCAAATCAGCAAAGCGTTCGTTTTGCATGTGTTTCCTGATGGATAAGTGGATGTTTTTGACAACTATGAGTTGCAAAATCCAACCACTTTTTTCTTTAAACCTACGCTTAAACTAGAAAATCTTTCGAAAAGTCCTCCGCCCCGAATTGGATTAAAAGCTGCTAAAATAAAGGATGTAAAAAATGTCTTCCAGTATTTAAGCGCGAAAAGGAAAAGAATTTTTCGAATCATATTTTTTAAAAGTACAAACTCAGAATCCAGATGCCGAAGAAACTGAAGAGAGTGACGAAAATGACTAAAAGTAGTTTCTAATAGAATATTGTTTGATTAACTTATTCTTGTTCAATAATATGCATACAATTATATGTTAAATGTTCAATAAATAAATTATTTTAATGATACTATCTGGAGTTACTCTTGTGCATTTGTTTTGGTAAGATTGACTTGACCTTCACGTCGTTCGCTGCAGCGCGTACGTAGCCAGCCAGGCACGTTTTTGGGCAGCATCAAGACTACCACTTGGATTTTAAAACATTCATAATTTTTGAACTATTAATCTAATTGATCTAAAACTTTCCAGAAAACTTCTTTGAACCTTAATGAAAAACTTTCTCACTGAAAGCTTTCCGTAGCTTAAAATTCGTTCGCTAAATGAGGCGCTTGAAGGTTAAAATTCATGATTTTTGCATTGCCTCAAAAAAAAATTAATAACTTTTTTGTTTATTACAATATTCTCGTTTTTCTTTTTTAGATAGTTTCAGAAGACGTAAACACGTACTTTGAATTGGGAAAATCGGAAAATGATGAAAATTGGCTAAATTAGCGCGACTTGAAGTGAAAAAAGTTTGGAATTTTTCGTTTTCAAAAAATCCACTTTTTACCAATTATCTCAAAAACTACAAAACCTATGAATTTTTTCAAGAAGAAAAAAAGATGCGCCTTGAAATTCTCTACAAGTATCAGTTTATAAAATTGAAATTAGAAAGATTTTTAAAATTGACTCTCAGGACAATACTTCTCAGGCTGTATTCGAGCGTGTCCCCTTTTGGTCGCCAGCGGTTCAATTAGATCAATAGTTCAATCCTCAAACAAAATAAATTTATTTTTCACGAAGCAGTTGCAACTCTTAAACAAAAGGGATCAATTTCGAATCCAAGAAGACAAATTAACAACTAACAAATACATGTCCGTCCAGAAAGAACTACAATTTGAACAAAGATCCAAAACTATAGGTAATAGATTTACGAATTAAAAATAAATAATCTTTAAGCAGAATTATCAAAAATAAGTTTTCAGTCCAAGGGATAACTCCCACAGGGAGCTTATAATAAGGAAACAAGGTAATTCCTTTACGAAAAAAGGGAACAATTAAACATTCATTTTTACATGCAGAAAATAAAGAATCTTCGTATAAGAGATGTTACATTTTTAAATAATGATAAATGATTTTTTAATGACTTCTGCCATTAAAGATTTTTTATTAATTGTATATACTTAAATCTTTCTATTCATTTAAAGAGCAAGAAAGAAAATTTTATACAAAAAATTTTCAGGTATTTAAAATCGTGGTCATAATTAAGAATCATTTCTCTTTTAAAAAAAAATACCATCACTGATGATTAAAATAATACTTATAGGTATTCATTTCATTCCATGATAATAAATATTTAAATTTAACTGTGTATGATAAGTTAAAGTTTCGGAAAACTAATGATTTTATATCAGTATAATAATTATAGCTCTGCCTTGTCTGACCAAAACAAGGTCTTACTCCTGAATTCTAGTATGAGAGTTATTTCACTATTTATGTCGTAGTTCAAAAGTAAACTTAAATTTAAATAAGGAGAGCATAATGAATATATATTATCTTTTTCTTGTGTAGAGATTCTGCCATTTTTTATACTCAAATCAAAAGAGTTTTGCAACCGATCGAACTACTTGTTTAAATAATGCGTTTTAAACTAAAAAGATTAATTTGTAATAAAACAGCCAAATATATAACCAAATAGTTAAATCTTTGATTTGAAAAGACAAATTGCAGTTAAAAATTTTCTTCAAGAAAGTAGTTTTACCTTCAACCAAGAATGTTAGATTCTGTGTTGTCTGACAAATGACAGATTTTACTACTGTATTCTTGTATAAGAGCTATTTCACTATTTATATGATTGCTAAACATTAAAATTCAATTCTATGTAAGAAATATAATGAAAATATACTTTCTTTTTTTGAAAATGTCTCATTTTTTACATGCAAACCTAAACAGTTTTTCAAACGTTCAAACACGTTGTTCCATTAATGAATTTTCAACAAAAATAAATAATTTTCTACAAAAAAAAATTTTTACAAAAAACAAATAAATTTTAAACCAAACAGTTGTTATTTCAACTAAAAAAGATGACTTTTGAACAAGAATAGGATATGTAGAGTTTTTAGTTAAAGAAATTAATTTTCAACCAGAGAGATGAATCTTTATTCAAAGAAATTAATTGTCAACCAAGTAGTTTATGGTTCAACCATTCAAGTTGATACTACTGAATTATAGTGTGAGAGAAATTTCCCTATTAATGCCATAGTACTTTTTTTTATTTAGAAAATCTGAAATTTTTTACAAACAAGAAAAAAGTTTTGCGACTGATTGAACGAGTTTTTTAATTTATGCATTCTCAACCAAGATGATTAATTTTCTACCAACATATGAACTTGCAACGAGTATATGAATTTTTTAACAAATGTTTAACCTTTCATTAAAATAAAATACAAGTTTTTTACCAAAAATGGAATGAGTAAAATTTTCATTTTAGGTTGTTTTGGCAAAAGTCAGGTTTCTGAAAAAAAGTGTTCTATGATTTTAAGAATAAAAATATTATAAATGATGTAATTTGAAATAAAAAACATTATTTTAAATGAAAAATGTTACAATCAATCAAAAAAGAATAATTTTGACAATATTCTTCGCCGCTGAATTTCTGTTGACCGTCGCTTCTTACTAATATAAAAAATGATTGGATTTTAGTAAAGTATTGTAAATTATTCTAACGATTTCAGCCATAGAAAAATTTACTTTTGAAATTGGAAACAGTAGAGTTGTAATGTATATTTTCTCGTAAAAATAAACGCTTATTTTTTTAAACGCAATTATTTTTCAAATTTTTGTAAGAAGGAACGTTAAGAAAAAATTAAATTGCAAAAAACAGGATTGAAGTCAAGGTCTTTTTTTTGTGAATTTTAACTTTTTAATAAAAAATAATTTTTTTTTATTTGAAATGACATCCTAATGACATCTTACAAAAATTAATTTTTAAACAAAGAAATGAATCGTCAATAAAAAAATTCATTTTTAACAAAGTAGTTTAACGTGCAATCCAGTATTCTAAGTTCCGCTTTGTCTGGTAAAGATAAGGTTTTACTAATCGGTTTTAGTACACGAACTATGACAATATTTATCTCATAGTTAAGCATTAACCTTAAATTTCAATGAGGGGAATAAAATGGATATGTATTTTCTTCTTCTTTCTTAGAAAATATCCAATTTTTAAAAGCAAATAAAAAAAAATTTGCAACCGATCGAATGAGTTGTTTAATTCATGCAAACAATTCGAGACAAGGTAGTATATCTGCAACTGGATCGTGACAGCTTTGCATTTAGACGACATAATTATACTTTTTGATTCAAATGTTTCTCTGTTGGGAATAAAAATACAATTTTGTTTCACCTAAATCGTACGAAATATTAATATTCTCGATTCGACTTCGAGTAATGGCAAACAAAATGAATTTAAACTTGGTTCACGAAATTATGGTAAGACAATAATCGATCGATAATGTAATCACATGCGGTTTCGTATAATGAATATTATCGGTAATTGTAATACAAGCTTGACAATATTAGACAAAGTTTGATATGGAATCAATAACCTTAATTAATCAGGGTTTCTAATGATTTTTGCACACCAATTTTTTTCCGGTCTTTTCTTAGTTGTAAATATCAATTTTCCTCTTCAAGAAGTACGACTAAAACGTATTTTTATCATTGCAGTTGTTATTTTTTATAAGGAAATCTTTCGTTAATTACTTTTAGTTTTAGTATACGAATTTTCTACAAAACTAGTTTAATATTTAAATTTGAACCCGAAAATGGGGATTTTTTACACAAAAGTTAATTTTTAAACCAAAAGTTTAATTCTTAACGAAATAGATAAATTTTTAACCAAAAAGGCGAATTCTTGTTTCAACTTTTTACAAAGTGGTTCAATTTTTAGAGAAATAAATAAAAATACTCAAATAACAAATATAATGGTCCATATCACAACATTTTATTTTAAGTCAAAAAAAGAGTTCCATTCCCCAAAAAATTTGAATTTTGAATCTAAAAATATGAATTTTTAACAGCAAAAATGCGTTTTTAACTAAGTAATTGACTTTTTTTATAGGAACTTACGAATTATAAACAAAATCTAGAACCGTCCGAAAAAACATCCATTTTTAATCAACAATGAAATAGTTAAATCTTCAGTTGAAAAAAACAACATTTTTTTAGCCCAATAGTTAAATTCTTTGAAAAGACAGAATTATTTCCAAAGAAATAATTGCATTTTTAACCATAAGAAGGTTTTCCAATGTGTTTTTAACTGACACGAATTATTCGTAAAATTTCGAACAATTTTTATAAATAAAAAAAACCTTCAAATCGTTGTGATTCTTTCCAGACATATTTATAGATTTTCAGAAATTTTCTTTAAAATATTAATTTTTCCAAATAAAAATTAATTTTAAATTTCCCTAGAAATTTTAGCAAAATTTGTTTATTCTGCTGAAACCCTTTAAAATCAACCATTGAAGTAACTCAGTTTTCCTACATTTTTATAAAATCCTAACAATAAATAAATGGTAATAAAATTTTCCGATTCTTTTGGGGTATATTTTAAATCTTCAGAACTGAAAACTAACCTCTAGAACGATATTTAAATGTTTAGAAACATCACCAGTAATCTTATTATTGGTATCGTTAATTTTCTTATTACTGGCTCCGACATGTATGACTTGTGTCAAAAAATGTTTTAAATAACTAAACTTTAACCAAAATTAGAAGAAAAGAACATAATTGATAAGAAAACTATAATATATTTGGTCGCAGTAAATATTTGGAATATTTCTAATGCAGGGAAGTCACCCTTTTTCTTTGTTTCTCGACCCAAACTGGTAGATGCACTTTCCAGTTACCGTGTTTCCGGACAAAAAGTTTCGAAAGTTCACCGCGAACCGAAACTGGACCAAATGCAAGTTGTGCTGTTGTGGGATTTGGCTTTTCGAGTTTGTGACTAACCGGAAAATGTGCAGCATAAAACAGAGGACAACACCCGGCATTTCTGTTTTTCTTGCACCTTGCTTTTTGGCTCGAAACTCGTTTAAAAAGAATGAAAGTCAATTGCGACCTATTTGGCAACCCCACGAGAAGAGATCTTCATTTATCCTGCCTATTTAACTTTTTCGGGTAATTATTAAAAAAATTTATTTTTGCATACTACTTTGAGTTTATTGTAAAGCTAGTAGATAACTGAGAATTGTTTCGCCAGTTCTAAAATCTAATTTAATAAATTGGAAATAAATCACATACACAAAGGAGTCAGAATATTTATAAAAATATGTTACTTTTCATAGAAGGTAAAAATCAAAATCAAGAAGCATGAACTACCTCGAAATGTACAAAAATTATTTGGTTTTACATGATACACTAAAATAAATTTCTTTAGAAAAGCATTAGCCGCCCTTAAAAATCTAACGAAATTACATGTTGCAGAAGAATTGAGGTATCACTTGTGCGAATTAAGAAGCAACCCTTTCAAACAAAAAATAT
>NC_046659.1:82890608-82892770 GCF_010883055.1 Belonocnema kinseyi | reverse complement strand
ATTTTTTTGCCTAATATTAATCAAAGATTTAGACAGAGCTTGTCCATTCCCATGTTTGAACTAAGAAGGGTTGTTTAACAAATTTTGAATCTTCACAAAAAGAAAATTTGATATCAGTATTATCTGTAAGTATTTGAAAAGTTAGTCACTGCAAATTCAGTAAGCCATCAAAACTAAAATTTCACCAATTTTGGTCGGAAATCGTTAAAAAAATGTTTATTGATCAGATATGTTAGTAGACGGAAGTTTAGTGTATGCTAAGTTTCCATTCTCTATGATTGTCATTCTCTACGAGTCTCTCATCCTTCACATCCCTTTTCGCATGCACTGCCGTTAGGTTTAACTATTACTAGTTCGCAGAGGAATTAACCACGAAGATCCCTTTGTGTCAGTAGTAGATGGACACGGCATAGCTTTTAATGACTGTTTTACGAGCGATTCCTATGTGTCAAGATAGTCTTATATGAATGTCGACGCACACCAGTGCTCACGTAGAACACAACTATTTAACTCTTTATCGCCATAAAATGCATTACGCTTCTCTAAGGGTGAAATAATTTAAGATGATGAAATAATAGTCTCTATTCTCACGCCTTTCAAATACATTCTAAGAGCATACGTCTCTTGGAAAGAAAAAAATAAATTTTAGAAGAGTGAATGGTTTTGGAGACGAAAATAGAGAGATAAGAAATATTACACTGTGACGTGTGATAAGAAAGAGGAACAGAATTTTACAGAAAAAGCGGAGAAGGTTAGGTCGAAGGAAGAGGTATTGAAGGTAGTAACTAGAGAGAGAGAGAGAGAGAGAGAGAAAGAAGGAAAAGAGAAAACGAGGATATTGATATAGTAGAATGGAAAAAATATTTTCTGGATTTGACAGAAGGGGTAGAAAGAAAAGAAAGGAAGAGACTAAAAGATGGTAGGAAAATAGATAAGGAATAAGATACAACAGGGAAAGAAATACTCAAGATATCAGGAAAGAGGTTCAAGGGGTGGTTATACCATATTAAAAAAAGGAAGTGGGCTGAAGAATATAGGGCAGTAACGCTAATGCCAAATTTGTATAAAGTACATGTGTAGCTTAGGTTAAAGAAAAAATTGAGCGTGGCAAAGGTTGCGGATTTAAAGGCGGCGTTTGACTCATTGGACCAATTTGATATAGAAAACGGGGACGAGAAAGGCAGTAATAGAGATTTTGAAATTATTGGACAGATGAAAACCACTCAAAAGAATAAATGAAAAGAATTAGATGAGAAGGAGCTGATTTAGGAAAAAGAATATATATATATATATACACTGGCCTACGCGGACCATATATTTTTTATATCAAGTAATGAACAAAGTATGGCGGGTTTAATTATAAGATCTAAGAAGTACTTACAAGAAAACCTTTCAAAGTGTCCCCCTTCAATCGTCTTCAAATGTATATATGTTGTAGGTCATCAAAAACTAAGCGACGCATGTTTCTTTTTTTGTGGGCAAAAATATTTCTAAGGGGTGAATAGAACCCTTCAAATTAAGCCCCAAAAACCAATTTTAAACTAATGATTGAATTCCAATGTGCACAATGGACCTAATTGTTTCTTTTTCGACTGAAAAAATTTTTTTCAATCGAATCAATATCGAATAATATTTAATGGTCGCGAAAGCAATATTATTGTTTTAAATATATACTTATATTTTATTTCTACAAAATGGATAACATAGTATTCATTACGCTGAGAAATTATTTTTTAAATATATAGCGGTTATTTTGTGTTGTTTTTAGTAATTTTTTACCCATAAAATATTATAAATACCATATTAAACACGAAGTTGCTAAAAACTTTAATTTCTTTAATTACAGTAGTAACTGAGAATAGTTACACAAATGCCTTACTTAGATAGACACTACCAATACTAATTAAAACTATAATTTTTCAACTACATTTAACGTTGAACGAAACAATTAGGGCTACTGTTTAATTTAATTTAAGATAAATATTTCTTTTAGGTCGTATCGCGACCTCTAAATATTATCCAAATAAATTTTTCTTTTATATATATAATTAAAAATTTGCCGTAAGGACAACCGCAGGATTTCGCCAGGAGCGGGTGCTAATCTGAAAAATTGCACCCGCTTCCAGCGAAATCGCGGTAAAATTTCAGCCATAACCACGTCT
>NC_046659.1:82885904-82890508 GCF_010883055.1 Belonocnema kinseyi | reverse complement strand
AGCTTTGACTTGTTAAGTGTGTGATAACGGGTCCGGAGTTCGCGCGCGAACTTTCGAACCTTGGCGGTAAAATTTCTGCCAGATGTGATGTAGTCAATCAAATATGGAATGCGAGACGCGTACTGTCTTGCCCAGCCTATCTTTATGGCAAGTTGATGCATTCGTCTTCTGGTCTTATGATCAGCCGTTGGTTTTGTTTTACGGTTCGCATCGGCCAAAGCTCTCGCTGCATTATACACACAATAATTGATAGCCCAGAGGTCGGATTCACCGGAAAAATGTCCACGAAGCTCGTCATCCATTTCAGCCAGATCTTTAGGCTTATATATATATATATATTCTTTTTATCATAAAAGGAATCATTTAAGCTGTTTTATGATTTTTTTCAAATTTTTTTTTACTATAAAATATGGACCACCCTAATGTGCAGGGTATTGTGGCTATTGGAGGATGCTACCGCGATGTTTTAGGGAGCAAAAAATAATATTTGTTCAAATTTTTCTGTATAAAAATTGTGTTTGATTAAATCTGCAAAAAACTCTATTTTTATGAAGTTAGAAGGAAACTAATGTTCACGTACGTCAGCATTTTCTTGAAAAAAATATTCAGTGGCTAAACTACCCCTGTATTCCATTTATTAAATTATTTATAACAACAAAAATTTAGCTTATTTTTTGGATCCGATAGTGAGAAAACTCGGGTGCGCACTTAAATATCATGATCCTGATGCAAAAAACTATAATTCGCCCTTCTAATATTTTTGTTTGTTTGTTTTTTTTAGTAAACGTTTATTTTTCGGCCTGCTGGCCTTAAAAAATTGACTTGCTTGCACTAACATTTTTTTACAGAATTTTCTTACAACTAGGTCTTACAAAGTACTATCCATCCACACCTTTTAACTAATCCGCTCGCTCCTATAGCGAAACCTTCTTGGCTGCGCCTCGCCTCACACGCATTTCGCTCTTTTGTCGCTATCCCTCGCATATCAGCCTCTGTCTCCTATTTATAATTACATATTTACAATTCTTTCTTCTCCATTTCTCTTCCTCCTTCCGTCTCTTCTTCTCTATCTTACCCAACACCCCCTTCACCCATGCTACTGCCCTTTTGTCACCCCTTTCATGCAACAATATCTCCATGCTTATCCCCATACTTTCTACCTCTTCACATTCCTCCAACCAATGCTTCAATTTCGTATACCCCTTCTCGCACAATTCACACATTCTCTTCTCTCTAGAAAGCCAGAACCTATTATAATTCTCCATGCAACCGCACCTCATTCTCGCTATAAGTTCCTGACTTCCTTGCTCCCCTTTCTTACACAAATATTGCACGCTCTCCTTTGGCATAATCCATACATAGTTTCCGTTATACCTTGACTCTCTTATTCTCTCCGCTCCTTCTGCCTTCTCTTTCTCCATGCCATTCTTTTGAACCAACTCATATACCTTCCTACCTTCCTCGTGCATTCTGCTAATTTCATCCATCTGCAATCCATTCGTTCTAAAATAACTTTTCCTTTCCACCTCCATCTTTGCACCATTACCTCTGTTCTCCTTCTCCCACCAACGCTCCCTAACCAATTTACTTCCTCTTCAAAAAATTTCTCTTCGTATTTACACGTTCGAATTTCTGTTATATTCCCTAAACTCGTTCTTGCTGTCTCCAGCCTGACAATATAGTTCGGCGTATTCCTTTCCAACCCCAGTATCCACTTTACATACCTCTCTTGTACCCTATTCACCTCCTCACTTACCTTCCAACCCCACACCTCCACTCCTTAAAATAAGACACTCATCACTAGCGAATCAAACTTTGTAAAAACTTCTCACCGCCTGTCACTGCACACTTTCTCACTACCGCCACCAACATGCAAGTCCAAATTCGCCCTTCTAATTGCAATAGGGTTCCACTTTTAAATTGCATGCAATGCTTATTATTATTTCGTAATAAATACTTAAATTGATATACAAAACAAATTTGTGATGAATATTGTTCTCATTTATCACTAGGTAGATCAACGGAATAAAAACAATCCTTAAATGTCAACTCCAACAAGAATTCTTGAATTTTTAACCATAAACAGACACATAGTTCAAGAAAAATAACTACCCATTAGTTATGAGTCATTCGGTAAAGTTATCAATTCTATAAGATGCTTAATTGTTTGAATTTCTTTAAAACAAATTGAGACTTTAAAGAATATAATTATCGAAGCGATTACAGTGAAATTTGGAGACTGTGTCGACTTTAGGTCTGGCGGTGGTGGGGAAGAAATTAGAGAGAGTGCTGCTTCGGATGTAAACGATTATGTTTGTTGACACCTGAGTGACCACCGCAGACTCCCCGCAACTCCTTTTACTCCTACTTGCGGCGCGGTGTCAATTCTCGGATGGGATATGTCCGGGGGCGTTATATCCGAGTTTGACTGTATTTTTATTTTTTTAAACAATGTCAATATATGTTTTATAATCGACAGTGTATTTATAAAATGTTTTCTTGCACTTGTGGCAAACACTGAACTTTAAATGAACGTAAAGCAATATTACATTACTAACGGCACTGCGCTGTTTGATCCTAATGATTGATTTCCCAATAAAAACCACTTACGGTTTTTGATCAAAGCAGTGCCGTCTCAAAAATATGAAAGAATGTTTGAAGAAGGTTCAAGAAAGGGGAAGAAGGATGATAGAATTAGCGAGATTGGAAGAGCACAAAAGGGAACCTTTTAGGTATGGGGATGTAAGGGAGGGAACTGGACTAAAATATTAAGAATTTAAGAACAGAAAGAGGTTAGGACAATTAATACAAATATGGATCATGATTAAAGAATTAAAATATAATAAATCGTATAAGATGATAAGAGAGGAAGGAGTACTTATATAATACTTATATATAATGCTGCTGGTATTTAGAAAAGAGATAGCGATAAGAAGATGGATTAGAATAGGAAGATTTAGATTAGAAAACGAGATAAGGGAAGGTTGGCAAAAAAATTGGATGGAGATTTTAGGCAATGATGTAAATAGTTGTGAGAGGTAAGGATAAGATCATTTAAAATTGTAAGTAACGGTGGTCATGCAAACCCTTAGGGGACACCTTACGAATAAAGAACAACTAATCCTAACTTTAATCAATGTATACAAACATTAAAAAGAAACAAGGAACGTTTTAGGACAAATTACTCACCAGCATGGATTTGTGTCAAAGGCAGAGCTTAAGTACAATGTATCCTTAAGTCGGGTAACATTTGTAAGAGAATGTGGGTTGAGGGGGTAAATGTAACTTTCGTCCTTTTGTCGTGTGCCAGTGACAAATAGCGCAACCTTAACTTAACAGGAGACCTGGTAAACGAAGTGCTATTCGCGGTTTCGTGGTAATTAAAGTAGTTATAGGTATAGCCATTAGATAAAATTAATTGGCTCTGATCTTTCTTTTAAAGATGTGTTTAAAAAATTCTGCCTCGTAATAAATTACTGGAACAAAAAATCATTGCTGTGAGCAAATCTTCTGGCCTTAAGATTTGCGCACATCATCCAACATAATTTATTGTTCATATAAAACTTGGCTATTATTCTTAAAAGTTGACGATATTTCATTGTGATCACAGTTAAATAACCCTGACTTCCTGAAAACTGAATGGCTGTCTTTGTACGATCATTTTTCCCTTGGAAAGGAAAAAATCAGAGAGGAAAAGAGATGAAAGTAAAGTGCTGTTTCTTTCCAGGAAATAAAGCTAAAGTAGAAGCAGGAAATGGGTGCGGGGGCACTGGAGAACGTGAAATGCCGCGAGTAGAAACAGTGGGAATGCAGGGGACCGACAGAAGTAAAAAGTGAAGAAACACTGAAAATAGTCGTTAAAGTCGCATCGTAAATTATACGGGACTTCAGGGGGGACGGAGGGATGCTGACTTTACCCTCAAGATGTTTTCCGCCCTCTCAGAGGCAAGCTTGTGCGATCATTTGCCGGTCGTTGCGGCCATTAAGTAGAATTTTGACCACGTAACTCTAGTGAAACGAGTTCTTCGCTACAAAGTTATAAATTCAATTGAATCTTTAAAGTATTGTTTCGTTTCTTCGCTTAGCGTTGCAAAACACAATTTTTGGTAGTCTTTACAGTAATTCCTGGGATGGTAAAAATTTGCATACCTTTCTGATTATCAAGTTCAGATTGAATTTATCGACGTTTGCGACTGCAGAAATAAATTTTAGACAACTTTATTAATACCTGTCGAATAGGGTGAGTGGAAAAAATTGTTTTGAAAGTCTCAAACAATAACATGCCTGAAAGTAGTGCAGAAGAACACCCATTAAGTGTGCCGAATTTAAAGTCGATTAAATAAAATATAGGTATCGAACGCAAGCAAAATATGTTTAAAAGATCATTTTTTGGAGTTTTAGTTTTTTAAATGAAAATTTTTTAAACATTATTTTATGTGCGCAAATTGTGTAAAATTGAATTAAATCTTTCTTGTGTTTGCAGTTCTATTCCTCGATAAATCTTGAATTGAGACTCCGGATTCTATAACCACGCATAAAATTTGCCTGGCCGCTTCAGGCCGCTCGAGTTGGCCCCTGATGGCTTGAAAATCAGTTTTCGAAAA
>NC_046659.1:82878981-82885804 GCF_010883055.1 Belonocnema kinseyi | reverse complement strand
TTTCGAAAACTGATTTTCAAGCCATCAGGGGCCAACTCGAGCGGCCTGAAGCGGCCAGGCAAATTTTATGCGTGGTTATAGAATCCGGAGTCTCAATTTTTTCGCGAATTTATTTTAATCCTATGAAAGACCTCAAATGCCAAAATCCAATCTTTTGTGTTTTAATGGACGCAAAATATAAGCATTAATTAAGAGGCATGTACAATAAAACATGATTATGTCGTGCAGAATAGTATCGTAAAATCTAGAACAAATTTAAGGCTCTAGGCGCCCCCAAAATAATTTAAAAACTGGAATTTAAATAAACCTTATGAATCTGCAAATAATGATTTTTTAAATCCATTTTGCTCGCGCATATTGTTTGTGATTCCCAAAATTATTACTTTTTACCCACCCTAATGTCGAGTGCCTGCTGTTATAAATTTTATGGACAGTCGTAAATTAGTCATAAACGACGTACATTTTATGGAACTGAAGCAGGGATATAACGACCCAATTATGTCAAAACACACGTATATTAAAGCCTGAAGCATGCCCTAGAAATTATGTTTTTTCCTGAAAGTGATTTTACAGATTTACCCACTTCAGACTCTAAAAGACTTATGAATGATTCACATTTACAACTTCCTAGGATTGACAAGAATTGTCATGGAAAACACTTTATTTTCAACAAACTAAATATATTTTTAAACAAAAAAATCCAATTTCAATCAAGAATTTGAATACGTACTTAAAAAATATAACTTTTCAAACAAATAGTTGATCTTTCATCTCAAAAAAATAATTTATTAACCAGAAATGGAATATTTAAATTTACAGTGAAAAAATTAAGGTTCAACTAAAATAAAAAGAATTTTGAGAGAATAGATTAATCTTCCAAAGAGAAAAATATACGACTAAAAAATGAATTCTCAGCCAAAAATGGAATACATAATCTTTCAGTTGAACTAAAATAATACTCAACGAGAAATCGATTTTTTAACGAAATAGTTCAATTTTCAACCAAAGAAATGAATTATCATCTAAAATGATGAATCTTGTCTTGCATAAGGTTAGTTTTAAATGAAAAAATTACTTGGAAACCAAAAAAAAAAGAACTAATTTTTCACAAAATAGTTTAATCTTTCACCATAGAGATAAAGCTTCAATTAAAATGACGACTCTTTAACTGGAATAATTCAATTTTTAGAACAAAAATGATAACAAAAGAAAATGAATTTTCAACAACCCAGTTAAAAATGCAACCCCAAAGATAAAATTTTAACTTAAATGATGAATCTTCAACAAAAATAAAATGATTTTTTGATTAATGTGATTGATTTCTACAAAATTAGATAAATTTTCGATTATAAATACATGAATTATTAAGCAACTAGTTGACTTTTTATCCAAAACAGAGAAGTTTTCAGGCAAAAAGTTACATTTTTAAATAAAAAAGATCAAATTTCGTCCAAAAGATATACATTTTTAGACGACAAAAACAAAGTTTTCATTAAAAAGTTAAGTTCTAACCCAAAAAAAAGACTTTCCAGACACAAAAAGAATCTGTAACAAAATAATTATGTTTTTGATCAAATACAAAAATTAATAATAAAATACTAACTTTTGCAATAAAAGAAGTTTAATCGTCTACTATAAGTATAATGACATGTTCTTGAATAAACAGAATAAACAGTGAATTAATACTTATTGAATTTCTAAGCCTAAAAGCGAATTTTTCACAAAATATTTAGTTAAATTTAGAACAAATTTAATTTTCCACCGAATAGTGGATTCTTCTAATGAATTATTGAATTACCAAGCAAAAAGATGAATTTTCAACAAATTGATTGAATTTACGCACGAAATCATGAAGGTTCAACTGAAATATTAAAATTTCTAGCTGATAAATTGAATTTTCAAGCAAAAAAAAATGATTATCTAACTCGGCAAATGAACTCTGGACATTAATGTCCTTTTTGTTACCTAGTTCTGACTCTCGCTTCTGGAAGCTTTTAAATTTCCTTTGCCTAACAGAGAATGTTTAAAAAAATATGGAATTTTAGTTTATGAGAAAAACTCCAATTTTCCTGTATTGTGCTATAAATTTCTATGTTGCGAGAAATTATTTTTCTTACTTTTAAAAAGTGTGCGACTTTCGCCCGAAAGTGATAAATTGGAATTTACTGTATTTGCTTAAAAACATTTACTATTTCATAAATTACGTTTTCGAAACATAAAATATTCCTTTGAATTGTGATTGGCAATAAAATCTGGAATTTTGAATAGAAAATGAGAGCATCATTATAAAAATACCATCCTTTTCTTCATTTGCAGGGGAACTTTATCCCGTGAATAATTATTGTTTGGATGAAAAACATTATAACCAAAAAATAAAACGAACCACCGCTGTAATGCAGAATGCGGATAGATTAAAAATATATTCGCAGAACGTATACTTTTCCGGAATCAGTAATTCTCGACTCTGTGCGTGGTTCATCAGGCATCGATTGTTCGAGTAGGAAAGTTAATTGAACTTTGATTTTGCCCAGTAACTAAAATCCTCCGACCTCCACGAAATAACAATTGATTTGCATTAAGTTCCAAAACGAGTCTGACAGCTGGATATACGATGACACGAAGTTTTATTTTTCAGCTCTTTTTTTAATTGCCCCCCTTATTTCAAATGCTATCCAAATGATAATTTGAAAATACATGCATGCTACAAAAAACGATACCTTTATTATTATTCAATGTTTTTTCGCGATTTTAATAACTTCAGTTGCCTGAGTAACCATTTGGTGAACTATAAGCTTTAGTAATTATTCCATAATAATTAATATTAATTAAAAATGGGAATTTTTACCAAAATTGATCTCAAGAAGGGGAAAATAGGATGATTGGTCACACAGAAATGAAGAAATAATACGGATATAAATTCTTTTAAATAAAATCAATGAATATATACTATATTAAATTTAATATAAAACGTTCTAAATGTAAAGCTAAAGTATATTTTATTCACAACCTAATATTCAAACCTTCAAACAACAGAGGCAAACTTTAAAAAATACTTGAACTTCTAACATGATAGTTCAACTTTAAAGCAATAAAGATGAATTTTTGAGAAGACAGTTGAATTTACAACAAAAAATATTTTAAAACAAAAACGTAGATTTGACCAAAAAGTTTACTTTACCAAAATAGTTAATTTCAACCACAAAACTTTTATTTTTATTAAAATAGTTGAACTTTTAATTAAATAGTCTATTTTTAAAACGAAAGAAATGAAAGCTCGACCGAAAACAGTTCGATTTTTAACATTAAGAGTTAAATTTTCAACAAAAAATTGATTTTAAATAACGAAAGATGATCTTTTTACCTTTAATAACATAAAAGAGGAATTTTAAATTGGAAGCACGAATTTTCAACAAAAAAATTACATTTTCGACAAAAAATATAAATGTTTACTTTAAAAATTTAGTTTTAACCAAAATTGTTTTATTTTCTTCCTTGAATCAATAAATCAAAACAACGAATTTTCTATGAAACTTTTGATTTTTTATCTCGTAAATATAAATTGTCAGAAGAAAATAATTTTCATAAAGTAGTTCAACTTCAAGCCAAGTAATTGATATCTTAACAAAAAAATTAATGAATTCACAAGGAAACATGTAATACCTGATATTTCAAACAAAAAAGTTTTAATTGAAAATCAGAAACCGCACAATTCAATAAAAAAGACCAATTTTTAAACACAATAGTTGAATTCTTAACAAAACCAAATTAATGTTCAAATCAACTAGTTACACTTTAAACCAAAACCAATAATTTTATACCATGAAAAGCAAAGGTTTAATATAATAAATCGATTTTCAAAAATAAGACGTTGTATTTTTAACTAGAAAAGATGAACTTTCAATGAAAAATATGATTTTTGAATCAACTATGAAATAGTTACATTTTCAGTTTAAAAAATTTATTCTCAAAAAGAAAAACAAATTTTTAGCATTAAGAAAGTAGTTCAACTGTTAACCAAGTGGGTAAGTTTTTAAATACAAAAGAGCTAAGTACAATGAAACTTTTTAATAGACCTCCCTGCTATAGCCCTTTCTAGAATTGTGCCGCGCCGCAGGTAGGTGTATCAGGAGCGGTGCGGGGTGCATGGGGTATGCGGTTGTCACTCAGGCCAGCACTCAGGCGTGTACAAACAAAAGAGGAGCGTGCTATACGGAGTTAGTTCCCACCCACGAGCAGCCCTAAAATCGGCGCTGTTAAAGAGTTTCACTGTAGCTGAATTTCCAGCCAAACGAGAAGAATCTCACATTCGAAACATAATAGTGGTAGACTTTTTATCTGAAGATAGTTAATTCTCAACCTGAACAATATTATTTTACCGAGTTTTATTAATTCAGTTAGAATTTAGGCGAAAAAAAAGAGAAAAAGGGGAAGTCTGGTCAAAACAGTGAAAATAATATTTCTCAAATAAGAGGACAAAAGAAAAATATGGAAAGAAGTGCGAATTCTGAAATATTCAAGAGTTTTTCCGACTTATCAAGTTATTATTCAACTGGACCATTGCAGGACTATCTTTTGTAATATTCGCAAACTTGATTAAAATTTATAATCCGAATACGCTCTCCATTTTATTTTAGTTTGTAAGTTTACTTTCAACACCAACCTTAGTTTTTGGCTCCACCTTCTTAAATTCGTATTGAAAAAGAGAAGATAGAAATATTTGATAAAGCTCGATCTAAAAACTGAAATGTAATTTTCACCTCAGTGGCTCTTACATTTTTACTAGTAGGAAAATTCTAAAGTTTAATGAGCCATGAGCGTATTTAAATAAAGCTAAATTTGAAGAGAATTCTTGTAAAATCCTAATAACGAGAGAGAGAGAGAGAGTAATGTTTCTAAAAGGTTGGACGGCAATAAATGAGAAATGGACTGAAGTGGAAGAAAGAAACCGTTAAAATAGAAATACTATTCTTGGCACAATTCTAGAGAATGGGTAAAAAATGAAAAAACGACGAACTTCTTAAGATGGCCAAGCACGAGCACTTCTATGGGACGTTCCTTTTAAACCCTTGATTCGAGTATTTCACAATCTCACGATTTCGCTCGATCACCTCATTGTCGATTTTATTGTTCCAAAAATTCTTTTCAATTTTTTACATTTATATATTCTTTATTAATAAAAGACATTTACCTCTTATTAATAGCACTGTCCATCAATTTACGGGTTCTAAAAAAATAGTAATAAATTTTCAACATTAGAACAAACAAGGGAACATATTTAAAGTTGTCAGTCTGAGTCTCAATCCGAGTCCCAATCCGACTGCAACCGAGATAAATCGTTGCTTAATTTCGGTCAACGAATTATGAAGCTTTAAAGAATTCATAAGACTAGAAGAATATATGTACGATTCTAATTTTGTAAAGATCTTAAATTAGCATTAAAATTGTTCACCACTTGAAACTCACAAATCTGTATAATCACTTATGGTAAAGCATAATTCATTCCATTATATATTGCACATTTTGTAATTCAAAATTTAATTCTGTAAAATTGCACAATTTCAATTGTTAAAAGTAATAATTCTTTCTATAATCATCGTTTTTGTCGAAAATAGTTGTTTCACTATCCAGAGTAGAAGCAGGGTAAGCTAAAAGGTGCTAAGTCCACATTTTGACTGTTTTCAGGGAAGGTATAATTTTGCAATTAATTGATTTGCTATTTCTTTTAAGCATTTTGAATAAATTTATTTTAAATTGATTGCCGCGGAAAATAAAGTTGCCAAAAATGTTTATCCTACAAATTTTAAGGGACGAATTTTCAATTTTCAGAAATGATCATATTGCAGATATTTCAAGTAGATTATTTATTAATTACTTTATTATATTCGGGAATTTATTAATGCGGGACAACACTGTATTCAGGAATTTGAAGATGCGGCAATTTATTATTTTCTGGAATTTTTGCGGCCAATTTTTGTTCTGGTAATTATTTGCTTAGGTATATTTCTACATACTGGATTTCAAAAATTTTGCGAAATTATATCATTCCTTTATTACTCCTACTTTAGTGAAAAGATGAATGTTCTGCAAATTGAGCTACGCACCAACGCTTATTTTGCACTCGCTTCCCATACTCTTTGTACTCGCTCTACGCTTGCTTCGCACTCGCTTTGTACTCACTTCGCACACGCTTTGGAACGCTTTGCAACGCTTAATGCACGCTTCGCACACACTTCAAATATGCTTTGCACTCTGCTCGCACTCCTCTAATTAATTATAATTCTTCTTCAAACTATATCCGTATAATCAGGCCGAATAGTCTAGTGACTTATGATTCTTATCAATTTTAGTAGTGTCTATGTTGAATATTGTATGTACGAACATTGTGTAAAGACATAGTTGATTGTAACGTTTGACAACAAAATCCCCTTTCTCGCGCTCTCTTCAATCCGTTACCCCCTATACACATCCCGACCTTTGAACTCACAATAGTAGTGAATTGTGCAGTTTTCCTGGTGGTGCAAAAAGCCTTCAAATCCCAAAGTCAAAGGCATGAAATAAAAAATGAAAAAAAAAATCCAGAAACAAGCTTGTTTTTACTTTCATCTGGTGAATGACCTTTTCAGTGCGTATTTAGCCACGGATCTTCCGCATAGTACAATCCGCGTATTGTTATCCTCTTGAAATCTCGCTTTTATTCGGGGTGTAATGCCTTTGCACACTTCTCCTATCTCGATTAGTATCTCTTCCACTTCCGCCTCTAACCCTGGGGTTACATTTCTGTTACAATAAAGCCTAAGGAAAATGTATTGTTATCGTTAAAACT
>NC_046659.1:82856143-82878881 GCF_010883055.1 Belonocnema kinseyi | reverse complement strand
TAGTTGGGTAAAATATTGATTTTATAATTGCTGACAAGCTGCATTTAAACGACGCTGCCTCACGTACTGGGCAGTAGTAATCACAATTTTTTTTATAAAAATAGAAACATTATATTGATGTCAAAGCTGTTTTCGAAACAAATAATCTTTCCCTTTAATAAGTTTTGATTTTACAAATAAAATTAAAATTATTTTACTTCAAAAGTCTAAACAATGATTTAAAAATTGCTTACATTCTAAGCAATTTGAATTGGCTAAAAGTAATTTAAACTTTACAGGCTTCGAGCATGAAAAAGTTTAAGTCTCACAATTATTGATAATTCATTTTCTTCAGTTTTGAATCAAGTTTGGACTCGCTTAATTTTCAGTTTTATGTATTAGATGCTTTTTTATTTTCAATGTTTTCAATTTCGAATTGTCTAATTTCAACCCCTCAGAATTTATATCTATTGAAATGCAAAAAATTTCAATTTTTAATGATCCAATTTGCAAGATGCGAATTTAACATTTTTTAAAGTTCGAGATTGACCTACTTTTGCTTTTGGAAATTAATATCACTTAATGTTAAGATTCTTTAATTCAAAATAAAATATATCAATTTTTTGAACTTCTGGTTACAAATTTTGTAGTTTCAAATGTTTCAAATTATTTAATTTTAAACTCTTTTATTTAGAAATAATATGAGCTCCATTTCTTCTTATTCTTTTCAAAACATTTTCCTTTTTTTTAAACGTCACCCAATCTAACCATTTTTTTGTTGGAACGTTTTCAATTCAAAATCGTTCTATATGTGATTTTTTTATTTCAAGCAGTTTCAACTTGATGTTCTTATATAATGTTTCAAACATTTAGAAAACTCCTAATATTTAAAAATTGGTTCAATAATCTATTTTCAAATTCTTTATTACATTCTCATCATTTATGATTGAGAAAGTATTAACGTCCGAAATGAAAGGAAGAGATCGTCAACTAGCATTTTGGATAAAAATTCAAAAAGTTAAAGCATTTTCAAAATTTTTAGGACAGTTTTTTTTATTTAAAAAACTTATTTACGACTATTTATAGTACTCAGAAAGACAAACAATTGATATCAATGACTTTTTTCGATAAAGGAAAATTCTTAGTTATTGCATTTTCAGAAATTTAAAAATCAATCGAAAATCAACATTTTAAGCCAAACAGTGCACGTTATTGAAAGTCAAGAGAAGAAAAACATTGCTTTTTGAAAGCACTATAGGATTATCATAACAAATTTTTAGATTCCCGTGGAAAATCGAAAATTTAAATTTTTATTGCACAAACAATAATGAAAAATAAAAAATTCTATTTTGTGGTCACACTATGCAGGATACGAAAAAAGGATGAGTTAAACAAAATTGTGACCCACAAAAGATCTACAAATTCGTTAATAATAACATTGAAAAAAATAATGCAAAAAATCTAAAATTCTACTATTACGCCAGAAGACATTAAGATATTGCGCGAGATATGTAAAAATCTACTAACAGACTTGTGGAATATTTTGCTTTATCCATAATGAATAATATGAAAACCAAAAGCCTATTTTTAGCATAGCTACGCGAGATAGAAAAAAATGTCTCGTAAAAGGATTGTAATTTTTTATTTATTTTAAAGTGGTTCAGAAACTATACATTTTAAAATGTCTGACAAAAGTCAAGCGCGAAGCGCGAGAATTAACAAACGCGCAGCCCAGGCGCGCTCAAACTTGCGAACCACGCGCGCTGTAAACGATGAGTGTTCCCGCTAGGCAAGCAGCTTCATCTAATGTTGGGAATGAAATACGTGGAATGAAAATGCGTGCTTTGCGCGCACCAAGTTGAAAATTTGGGATACTAAACAAGAAGCACTGAGAATTATGGGTTTGGTCCTAAATTTGTATAATTATGAAAAAAGTTTTTTGTTGTAAATCATTTTTTTGGCTTTTTAAAATAATTATTAAAGTTTAGGACCAGACCAACCTTTCTTAGTACTTCTTATTTATTACCCCAAATTTTCAACTCGATGCGATGTGGAGCTTCGTGTGAAAATAAAATGGGACATAAGAAAGGTGCCGGTAAGGTAGGAATCTGTTCACGTGACCCACCCATCACATGGCCTTAAGTCAAATAATATTAATTTACTAAGGAACAACGATGTTATTTGTAAAGATGCATTTCCCCTCATTCTTGACATTGCCCCCGTCTAGCCGACAAAAGGCCTCACTCAAGAGAAATAGAGTGAAGTAGAATAGAAAGTGAATAGTGGAGTTGGAAAACTCAAATCTGCGATTTGATTCGTTTCGACGATAATTCCTGGAATTTTTCTTCGCTGGACAGGCCTGCCTACACGATATGGAAATTAAACCTGTAGCTTATGATAATTCTGCTACGCGTATCTTCATACCCTCAGTACGCTGATTAAAGTTGGTCGAAATGAGTATAAAAAAAAGGATTGAATTGGAAAAGTGGTACAAGCGCGAACTTTTAATAATCTTTACCGCAGTGCCGTACTGATTTTCTCATCGGTACGCGGTGCGAATGGAAACTGTGAGATAATTAGCTTTGGAAATGGAAGGAGCTAGTTGCCAGTTCCAAGCTAGAAATACTAGCAATGATAAAACTCTAACGATAAAGTCTGAGGTGAGTTATCGCGAATGTCAAGGGATAGTTAGAGGGAGGGCCAATTCCTTTCTGCAAATGTAGATTTGAATAAAGTTTCAAAAGTGATAAAATTCGTTACTCTGGACTTAAATACGCAATAGAAGGACCATTACAGGCCTCGGCCTCATTTGATAAATTCATAATAGTGTCTACAGTAACATAAATTTTGAAAAAGAGGAAATTTTTTGAAATCCTTTAGAAAATCTTCTTTCTTATCAAAAAGTAGTGCGCCTCGGGCAAATAGTGAAGCTACTAAAATCTGTGATTTCACCATTGTTAATTCTCTTTCGTTAAAACTATTCAGGCTTTAATGAATAAATCCTCATTGTGTATCTCGGGCTTCGCCCTTGATCAGCTTATATGCAAAGCTTCAAATTTTCTGCATTTTGTGTAGGAACTCTATTATATTCTACGTAAGTTTCGATATTGTCTGTACCTCAATCTGGGATCTCTTTAAATTTAAATTTACTACTTTAAAAGTAATTTTCACGAATAAAAAAAAACCAAACATCTTATAGAAAAATAGTGATAATCAAAGATCTTTTTAGGATAAATAATTGGTTGTGTATACAAAGCCGGTACCGGTGAAAAAAGTATAGTTTAAGGATATAGCCTAAAGTGCGCAATGAAGATATTAAAAAAATTATTTTCCCCCAAATGTGTTTACTGCTACTGTTCGATCCTCAAAATCAGCTATCTTGCTAGTTTGTTTCCCAGATTAAAGCCTTGGAAAAATGTTATTTCTTTGACCCGTAACAGAGGTGCCTTCTAGTCCGACAACACCGTGTTGGAAAAGGGTAAGTATTTTGATCAAAATTATTTCTGTTAAAAGACACAGGGGTGCCTTTCAGTCCCCCTCTCCTTGAGATGTTGAAGAAAAGTTATAAAAATTTAAATTCCATGAATTCCTTGGATTCCGTAAATTCCACAAATTCTGTGAATTCCTTGAAGGTGGAGTCTACATGCAAGCTTAAATTATTTCTTTGACCAGTCATTAGGATGCCTTTCCGCCCTTACGTAGCGTTGGAAAAGAAGTAGGGGTGCGACCTTAAATTATTTCTGTGACCATTCACAGGGGTGCCTTCCCGCCCCCAAGTGACGTTGGAAAAGAGATAGGGGTGCAACCTAATATTGTTCCTGGGGCCAATCACAGAGGTGCCATCCCGCCTCCACGTAGAGTTGGAAAAGGTTTAGGGGTGCGACCTTACATTATTTCTGTGACTAGGCACAGGGTTGCCTTTGCGCCCCACCTGGCGTTGGAAAATGGGTAGGAGTGCAACCTTACATTATTTCTGTGACCAGTCACGGGGGTGCCTTCCCGCACGCACGTGGCGTTGGAAACGGGGTAGGTGTGCGTCCTTAAATTATTTCTGTGACCAGTCACAGGGGTGCCGTCCCGCCCCCACGTAGCGTTGGAAAATGTTTAAGGGTGCGACCTTACGTTATTTCTGTGACTAGGCACAGGGGTGCCTTCCCGTCCCACGTGGTATTGGAAAATAGGTAGGAGTGCGACCTTACATTATTTCTGTGACCATTCGCAGGAGTGCCTTCCCACACGCACGTGGCGTTGGAAAAGGGGTAGGGGTGCGACCTTACATTATTTCTGTGACCAGTCACAGGGGTTCTATCCGCCTTCCATGTGGCGTTGCAAAAGGGGTAGGGGTGCGACCTTAAATTATTCCTTTAACCAGTCACTAGGGGGCCTTCCCGCACCACGTGGCTTTGGAAAAGGGGTAGAGGTGCGACCTGTCATTATTTCTGTGTCCAGTCACATGGGTGCCTACCCGCCCCCACGTGGTGTTGGAAAAGGGGTAGGGGCGCGGCCTTTTATTATTGCTACTACTAGACTCAGGGGTGCATTTTCACCTCCACAAAAGGTCACTAGTAATTCTTTATTCGAAAATCGACGATAAAGTGTGATTCATACATAGAACGTTTCGTTAAACGCGTCAAAAGCCAAAAACTATCAAAATAACTCCGCAATTACATGGCGTAATTTTTTTAAGTTTTAACACTACAAATTATATTTGCATGTGTTTTAAAGTCCAGGTTTGTAATCAGCCCATCAATATGCATCAGTATACGATTTAACAAAAAAATGTAAAAAAAAGGAAAAAAGGCCAGCAACATGCAATCTTGTTGGCGCCGGCAACTAACAATGTTGCCGGCGCCGGCAGGCGAGCCACTACGTTCCTTAAATTGCATAAATTCCTTGAATGCTATGAATTCATAGAATTGCGTGAATTCCATTAATTCACTGAATTGCATGAATTCCTTGAATTCATTGAGTTGCATGAATTCCTTGAATTGCAGGAATTCCTTGAATTGCAGGAATTCCTTGAATTGCAGGAATTCCTTGAATTTCATGAATTCCCTGAATTTCATGAATTTCATGAATATGCGCGATCTGCCGCTACCTTGCTAGAAATATGCTTTCTGAAAAAACCGGTAAAAAAAAATTGTCGGTACCGGTAGTCTTTTTTTTACCGGTATCGACAGTGTATACATTTCGTAAATAATTTGGCTTTGGAACATTTTCTTTTGTATATCGTATTGTTTGGCTGGGAACTGGCATTTTATATTTTTTAGATAGAATTTTTGAAGAATCAAACTAGAAAAGTGGTCCAGAAATGGTTGGTTAGAAAATGTTCTCAAACTTTTTTTATATTTTTGTGTCTTCAAAGAGGATGCTAAAATGTAAGCCAATAGCATCTCATTATGAGAATGTTAAATATAACAAATTGAAAATCTGTGAAAAACAAATTTATAACTCATTCTATTCTCGTTCTTTTAAAACGAAAATATTCTTAAATGAGGTTTTCAAGTTTTTCACTAATTATTGGTCATTTTTCGTAAGAGAAAAAACTTAGGGTATAACAGGTGAAAGGGAAGGTGGTGCCGAAATACCCCCCTCCACTTTTTCATCTAAGAAAATTGGCATTTAAACAGAAAAAATGTATGATTATTTATAATTTCTTAAAGAAACACAATTTGTTTAATGTATTACAATTCTAGTGTTAATTCTTAAAATTCTTTATGTTTACTATTCTAATATTTCAAATTTATCAATTGAAGGGTGATTATGTAAATTTTTTAATTTCACATTTCTACTTCTATTTTTTTTTAAATCACGGCATTTGATTTTTCTTTAAGACTTTAAGTATGACAATAATTTTAATAAAAACACAGAACCAGAATTTTAAAATAGCTTCAGTGAAAATGGAAGTGAAAAAGTTATATAATCGCTCTCCTATTAAATATAAAAATTATTCAGTAATAAGTGAAATCCATTAAAATTATTCAAATTTAGTAATGGTCAATTAAAAAATGTGGGATCGATTAACATTTCTTTCAATACTCTTGTCACCAAAAATAAGCACAGAAATATTTTTTTTTTTGAACTGTTATTTAATTGAACATTACGTAATTATAATTCAGTAAAAAATCTAAACTTTGAACAAAATAAGTTATTGAAAACTTTCTGTAAAATTCACCCTTACTTCGTATAAGCAAACATAAATATTTTTGGTCTCCCCTGACTAATATTTTACTTTTGTACTAGAAAAAACGTTTTGCAAAAAGTTTAAACCCATTTACTAAAGACTTTTGGAAAAGCCATTCAAGTAAATCTGATGAAATTTGTTGAAAGCTCTTAAAAATGTCGAAACTCGTTCAATTCCTTAGATTTAAATAGAACGTGAAAGCCCATAAAAATCTTAGTAATATAAGCAGAATCAAGTAAAATCTGAGGAAGTCACTTGATTAACCTTGAGATCTTGAAAATATATTAAACTCTACTGAAAGCTATTAAAGCCCCTTAAAATCCTAGGAATTCCTCAAACATAGTAAATTTCCTGGAAATTTCTTGATATTTTGTAATATATAAAAGAAAAATTCCTCGAAATACTCCAAATCGTTTAAGCTTTTTTCAATTTTACGATATTATTTGAAACTTCTTTTGCATTTTTAAATCTTTCGAAATTTTCTATAATTTTCGAAATTTTTTGAAATTTAATGAAATTCCTGGGAATTTTTTTTAATAAACTATATTCTTTAAAATCCCTTAAAAATTTTTAAATCCTTCAGATCTTGCGAGATCCCTATAAATCTTTTGAAATCATGTAAAACAACTCAAAATCTTCAAAACCTTTAAAATTCTTTTAAAAAAATTTGTAATCTTTTGAAACCTCTGTGGCTTCATAAGATCCTATGAAATCCGTAGAAATGCATAGGAGTTCTGCAAGTTTTTTTCCCTCTTATTTATTTTCTAAAGTTTTCTAGAAATTCTTAAAGTTTGCTAAAAAAAATGTTGGAAACATTACAATCATCTAGATTTAGATGAAATTTCTTGAGATTGCTTAAACTCTTTAAGATTCTGTAAAATCCCTTGTTACCTTTTGTGTGATACTATAAAAGATTTTAAGCTATTAGAACCTTTCAAAAAACCTCAGCCCTATAGAAATTTTTTGAAATTTACTAAAATCCGTTTTATACCTTACATATATTTGATACGCATTCAAAATAATTTCTTCGTGAAATATTTACAAAAACTTTACAATCTTAGAAAATCAACTAGAAACCTTAAAATCAATTGACATTTAAAAAATTTTAATTTTTGAAAAAAATAAGGTCCTTAAGATCCCATAAAATCATTATATTAAGTAAAATTACTAAAAATTCTGTAACTTACCATGAAATTTGTAATACCTTTTAAATTTGAAAACTTTGATATTCTCTGCAATTAGATGAAACTTAAGACGCTTAGAATCTCTTGGCATTTTAAGAAATTTTCTAAATTTTTTAAAAGTTTTTTTAATTCCAAAAATTGATTAAAATATTTAGAAATTCTAATTTTGTAGATGGTGGGTGTTATTTTAACCAATGTAGCGAAAAAGTTTGTAAATAATTTTTAATGAAAAGTAAAAAAAATTGAAATAGCGCGCAATTTTATAAAATAATACCATTTATTATTATTTTTGATGTTGTACAAAAATAGTTTTATTGTTGAAAACAAAATTAATAGGAAATCATTTTTTCAGCAAAGAAAATAATTGGAGAGTACTGTTTTGCGCTTCCTATTCCGGTTAATGTTAGATTGATATCCCGCAGTATTAAAAATGTATTATGATATCCGCAGTCAGGTCGAAGACTGCTTTGGAATAGCAATAAATTCTGAAAATTAATCTCAGCTTTATTTCAGTATCCATATCACCTTTGTTATTACGCTTTGCTCTTGAAAGTTTAATTTTATTCACAATGTACACTGCCAAGCGCAGAATGTCTCGTACCATCATATATTTGTTAATTGCTTTTATGATTAAAATTTTTGCTTCGTCACTTAGAAAACTTATTTGCGCTTTAATATCGTTTAATTATTCTTACTCGGTACGACTTTGATCTAAGTTCATTCACTCAGATCACGAGTGGCTTCATGGCAGACAGGTGCACGTACTTACCTGAAACATGAAAAAAAGGGAGCGATATTAGGTTACCTTACAAAATTACATTACCTTGAGCCGCGGAATATTGCGTCGTAAGAGCATCCATATTATAATAAAAATTCCAGGGAGAATGAAGAAGCGACGGTCCGAGCAACCGACCGCCGAATCGGATCGAAAATGTGTGTCTATTAAAAAAGAATTTGTCTTGAGAAGGTCCTTGGTATAATGGTATAAAATTCGGTAACGGATCTTTCCACGATTAAAATCAATTGATGGTTACTTGCTTTTTTATGCACAAGGACTCAAATAATTACTTACAATTGATTACTCATTGCAAAATCACCCTCTGCAGGGGCTATGGACGAAATGAGCAATTTTATTTTGGAAAAAGGATTTAAAATTGAATCATTATGCCTTTCCATCGCAGGGCTTTGGTTTCTTATAAATTACAGGTTATTTAAGATTCGATGGTACCACTGAATACCAGACTTTATAGCCCAAAATGATCTCAAAACAGAGGGAATTCAATGTAAAACGCTTAATATTTCCAGCCGAAATATGTCGTCAAAAGAGGTGAATTTTGAACAAAAATATTAAGTTTACAAGCTGTAAAGTCGATTTTTTTTTAAAGTTGCATTAAAAAAAATGTAAGCAAAACAGTTGAATTTGCCCAAGAGATGATTTTTTAAACAAATAGTTAAATTTGAAGACACAAAAATATCAAGGTTTAAATTTAAAAGAATCTTGAATTTCCGATAAAAAAGATGACAAAAAATTTAACAACATAGTTAAATTTTAAAACCGCCAGAAGGAACATTTTTTTAGCAGGCAGTAAAATGTTTTATTTGAAAAGACGAATTTTCTTTCCAGAAACACAAATCTTTAACAAAACAGTAAAATTATCAACAATAAAAATTTACTTTTTAACAATACAGTTATATTTTCAAATGAAAAAATCGATTTTTAGATAAAAATGAAGTAGATAATAAGCTTGCAAAGAATTTAAGTCAAAAGATTTCAATTTTCAACTAAAAAGAGGGCTTTCAACTCAAATTATCAACCTTCAGCAACAAAAAATTAATTTTCAATTAGACAGTTTAAATTTCAACCGAAGTATATGAAGTTTGACGGTAAAACATAATAGTTTATATTTCATCAAAAAAATGGGTGAATGTTCAAACAAATATTTTAATTCTAAAAAATACACTGATTAATTTTTAATGAAAATATGCATTTGTAATAAAAAATAATAATATTGCTACCCTAAGAAACTAGATTATTAACAACAACAACAACAAATTTCAATCAACACACATTTTGAAGAAAAGGCAGAAAAGAAACTTAACCATATTTTTGAATTGTTAAGGCAAATAAGGGAATTTTTTTAAAGAAACAATTCAATTTTAGACGCAAGAAAATCAATTTTGAAGCAAAAAACTAATTTATAACCAAATATTTAAACTTTTTAACAAAATTATCGAATTTTGAACACAGGAAGGTTGGTTTTCTACAACACAGTTAAATTGTGAACAAAAAAGTGAAGTTTCCACCAAATCGTTAGATTTTTAACTTAAAATAATATATTTTTAACCAAGAATGAGATGATTAAATTTACAGTTGAAAAAATTTATTCTAAACCAAAAAGAAACGAGATATCAACCGAAGAGATGAATCATTAACTAATGAAATGAATTTTTAACAAGAAATTTTAACTTCTAATTTAGTAGTTGAATTTAAAATCAAAAGGATTAATTTTCTATTAAAAAGGACAAATTTTGTAACCAAATATTTGAGTTTTTTTAACTAGAAACTATCAGTTTTAAGCAAAATTAACCAAGTATTTGAATGTTCAACCAAAACAATAAATTTTTTACAATGTAGAACATAATTAAAATCAGTAGTTGAATTTTCAATAAAAAAGTTTGATCCTCAAAGAAAAATATAATAGTTCATGTTGCAGCCAAAAAATATAAATTTGTAACTAAAAATATAATAAATCAATTTATAAGAAAAAAATATGTAATCTCTACGACAAATGTAATAGTTGCATCCTTAACTAAAAGCGATCAATATTTATAAAAAAATGGACTAGCCCCATTTTAGTTCCAAATAGTAATCCTCGCACAAACAAGCAAACGAATTTCTAACAAAGGAGATTAACCATATAATTGAATTGTTTAATCATGATGGTAAATTTTCGTATTGGGTTCTATTAACTAAATCCGCATTTAGGTATAAGATAGGAAAAATTAAACTTTTTGAAAAAAGGGTGAACAAAGGATTTCTTAAAAAATGATGAAAATAGAGTGATAGGGGAAAGACTATAAAGTCTAAAATGCACCTTTTTATATTTCAGACGAAGTGATTGGCTAACGTGTCCCAGTTTGATGATATAGATTCATACTCTAGGTATGTCAAAGTCTCGTTATTGCAACTGGCCATTATTTTGCATTGAAGTTTCAGGCATTCCACTAGAACGATACAGAATTTAATTGGAATGTTTGTCATTGTATCATACATGAACGCTCCATGGAAGGCACTCGAAAATGACGATTTATTAACAATCCTCGTAAACAAGATTTCTTTCATTCAAAAAAATGCAAATCCAACAGCTCAAATATTTTCACCAAATCATGGATCCGGAAACGACGAAACTTCGCAATTCTTTCACAAATAAATTTCTCGGATAGTACTTAACGACTCTGATTTTTGTTCATGCAAAATTTTTAGACATGTTTCGGACTGAACGCTCGGGTTCTAATTGTTCCAATTTCAATTTAAATAGTATAAGTTAAAGAAAGGGACAGTAGCAGGATCAGGGTTCTTTGTTGCAATACAATGGAAATCGCAAAAGTGTCAAAAAGGCTTCAACGCCAAAGATATCCCAGTGGGGGGACATGTACTCAGGCTTTTCAATATAAGAACGTATCAAACTCCCGTCAGGACTTCAATCCAGATCGTATTACCACGCTTCTGTTTGCAGATTTTGCCGCACTTAGAAATATATCCCTGAAAGCTTGTTCATTTTCTACTAATACAGTCATTCAAAAATCTCGCAATTTCAGAATAGGATTCTGTATTTTTCGCGAAAGTTTTGAGTGAAGGTACATTCCCTAATTTAGTAGTTGAATTCAAAAGAAAAAAATTATTTATTTATAACAAAATGCTAGCGCCAACTATACAATTTATTTTTGGAGTCAGCTTCATTATGTGACAGTAGACTGAGAAAAACGGATGATACCGTTCATGATTTAGAATTTTTGAATTTTTAACAGCAATCTATAGATATTAGGCCGTTAAATCTGGGAACTATGTTTTGCAATAAAATATTACAAAAATTAACATCCTGATTTCACGCCCCAATATCTATAGATTACTGCTCCAAATTTTAAAGTCCAAGATCATAAAATGTAAAATCCATTTTTCTCAGTTTCAACCGATTATGAGATAAATCAGTACTAAAGTTCCAAATAAAAAGAATTTTTTAAGTCAAAGTATAAATTAAGGGAAGATGTAAAAGATGAATTTTTAATCAAATACAGTCAGTTTCAACAAATAAGTTGAACTCTCGACCGAAAAATTATATATTATTTAAATTGTTAAATTTGTAGCCAAAGAGTTGAATTGTTAGCCACCAAAGACCTGTTTTCGACCCAATAGATTCATTTTCAAACCAAAAACACAATTTTTTAGAAGCAAGTTATATTTTTGTACCGAAAACTTAAATTGAACAAAAGCGTTGAATTTAGAACTAGATAGCTGAATATCCAACCAACAAAGACGAATTTTTGGTCAAAAGACGAATTTTCAGCAAAATGCATGAGCTTTCATCCCGTAAAATTGAATTTTCAAGAAAAAAATTTATTTCAAAAGAAGAAAGATTACTTTTCTACCATGAAAAATAAATTCTTTTAGATTCTGGATCCAAAAAGTCTAATTTTTCAACGAAACAGTTGAAGTTTCGACCACAAATATGACTGTCAAAATGGAAAAATTTTAATTTTCAGTTTAAAAAATTACTTTCCATCAACAAAAGAAAGAATTTTGATCTAGTATAGTTTGACGAAAGAAGACGAATTTGCAACAAAATAGTTAAGTTCTGAAGCAAAAAATTCGAATTTTGTAGGAAAAAGTAAAATTTTAAAACAAAAGGTGAATTTGCAATATGAAACTTAATTTTTATTCAAGAAAGATGAATTTTTAACTCAGGAGATAAACTTTTTACTAAAAAAGTTTTTAATACTAAATTAAGTTCTTAAATTTTCAGTTTCAAAAGTCGATTAAAAAAAATTCAAAAAGTTCAGTTTCACCAGAAATAAGGAAATTTTAACAAAAAAGTTTAATTCTCAACCACAATGATTATTTGAACAAACAATCTCAATTTTTACCCAAAAAGACCAATTTTGAATAAAATACATTAATTTCATTCATAAAAAGTCAATTTTCAACATTTAGAGAATAGATTTCCAACCTAAAACAGAAAGGTTAATTTTTTGACCGAAGAGGCGAATTTACACAAATTTAATTTTTAACTAACTAATTAAACTTTCAACCAAGTAGTTAGATTTCGAACCAAAACAGATGTTTTTTAAATTAAACAGTTAAAAGAAAAGAAAAAACATTTTCACCAAGAAAATTAATATTCTACTAAAAAAATGCAGTGAAAAATATAATGGAAGATATTGCAATCAATAAAGATTTTAATTTGAAATCAAAAACTATTTATGGTATGTCAACCAAAAAAGATAAATTTTCAACAAAACAGTTGAATCATGGACAAAAACAGATCAATTTTCAACTAAACAGTTGCATTTTTAACTAAGAAGGGTGAATTTTTCATACAAGAAGTTTTTTTTTTACCAAAAGTCGAATTTTCTATCACAAAAGACCAATTTTTAACTACACATATTTTTAACCAAAAATGGAATAGATACATTTTTAGAGTTACAAGCAAATAGTTGAATTTTTGACAACCAAAAAAATTCTTTAGAGAGTAATTATATTTTCAACCAAATAATAGAAATAAGGAAAAATATGAATAAAAAAAATAAGAAAAAATAGACAAGTAGACTTTTTATAAAATAATTATATTTTGAACCAAAGCAATTGGGTTTTCTTCCTGATTTCTGAAAAATGATATTCAACAGTCGTCACACCGAGATCGAAAGAGTTAAAAAACTAGCCCACATACCCTTCTCAACATAGTATGAAAGAAAAAGAGATAAATAATACAATGAGGACTCCTCCCAAAATGATCATTTGGCCCGTAATTAATTTTTTCTTAAACATTTTGCAAAATTTCTTTGATTTTTTTTAGATTATATTAGTTGATAACATTTTGAAATAATCACGCATATGAGATAGAAATCATGTAATCAGAATTATTTATTATGCCTCTGGGCCTATGAAAACTCCTTTCTTCGAGATGAAATATTTTCATCGCATTGTTTTTTGTGCTTTGGTTGTTTCTTCTCTTGAAAAGTTATGTGCATTAATTTGATATCACAACCAAGCGGCTCATTCCTGTAGTACGTGTCAATTATTGCATCGTTCGGAAAGTAATGCCATTTTTTTACCCAAATTTCAAAGTCATTTTATTAATACAAAGAATAAACTTTAATCAATTATTTAGTGACCCTTTTGTTCGATAACCTTTTCCCATGTTTCGTTCAGCTGTATCATTCCTAGTTCGAAGAAGGCTTGGTTTTTAGAGGCAAAAAAATGGATCAATTTATTTTTGATAATAATTTTTTTAGTGTGACCAAATACGTACCTTGTCTCATCCTTGCACCATCCAATCATTATTTATTTCCTTATTTCCTTCCTTTTCCTTAAAACCAAACCTTCTTAGAACGTGGAATAATGCAGTTGGCCAACAGATGGTATACATATATAAAACAAAATGGTCAATAAATCATTAATTACAGTTTTCTATTCGTATTGATAAAATTATTTTGAAATTCATGTGAAAAAATTAATTTGCGTTTCGAACGCCCCAATACAAATTTATAATAAGAATAAATCTCTGTGTATATTTTCTAGTAAAACTATTGGACACCAAAACTTTAAGGAAAAATCTATTGAATTTTACATCTTTGATGGATGTAAATGAAAGGACCCTCATGTATTGCAGTAAGTTTACGAAAACTTATAAGAATCCACCTAGCGATGAATTTTGCAATTGAAGTTGTTGTGATATTCCAATTCGGCCCGTAATTCTACACATGAAAATGTAAAATTCATTATGTGAAAGAAGAAAATAAAATTTATCAGGGCGACAGGTTTTGAACACTCGAAGCTCAAACTTCGTACATTTTCATGGAGATTGAAGAAACACAAGCCGGACACGTTACCACCTACCTAAAGTACATTAGATACTATGGGTATTTTTTTGAAGTTGAAATATTCCGTAACAAACATAGGAAATATATGTGTTAAATAACCGCATTTTTTATGTTTCAATAGTAGAAAATATAAAAGACAAAATAGGAATAGCTCCAATTTGATCTATTTTTGTGTGAAAGCTGTCAACAAAGTTGAACATAGCTGTCAATTTGATAGCGTTCTTTGGTAAAATTAAAAATCTTGATGTAGTTTTCAATCGCAGGAAAGTGATTTTACCGACGCATGGTATTTTTACACGATGCGACTGAATTTTCCCCTTCTGAATGTAAAGTTCGTTCGAGGGAATGTGTAATTTTGTTTTTGTCGAGTGTGTAATATTACAATGCTATTCGAGGGTCCTTTTATTTACATCGCTAGAGGATGTAATTATACACACTTTTGTGAAATCACACAGTGAAGTGTGTGATTTTTACAATGATACAATATGTAATTTTTAAAAACTTTGTAATTTTACACCAATCTTTTTTTTCAGTGAAGTTAAAGCCATGATTTAAAGTTATAAATACTTTTCATTTTGTGTTTTGTGCGAACAATAGTCACAATTATCATTCCTCTGGTATTCATTCTTCCAGACGCCTGGATGTCTGGGATCCGTAGCAATATATAAAAATGAAGATTGAGTTTGATTTCAAGATCATTCTTTTGCATCAGTTCAAACTAAATACAAATCCCAGGTTTTATAGCAATCATGAATATTTCTTTAATAATTTTTTTCCTACAAAGTGATTATTACGGAAAATCACAAATAACAGAAAATATCGAATAGCATACGTAGAGTTGCTTTTTTTAAACATATATTTACGTTTATTATTTAGCTAGGCGAGTGCTATGCGCCGAGTTTTTCGCATCGTGTTTTAATTGCATCGCAAAGGATTAAAGCAACGCGGATGCGAAACGAGTTGGGATTAACCAGAGCCCTGAAATAGAATAGAAATACCTCGCGCATTGACATCACATACTAAAGTTAAACAATTACTTGACACACCGCAGTAAACACTTTACTATAATTTTCATGAAAACATAATGAACGAAACGAGACAAATGTTCGACTCAAGTGTAATCCCGAAATACTGTCAAACTGGATTTTAAATTAAATATAAACCTTAGATAATTGTTTCTATATACACAAACATAGTAAACCCGAGAAATAAATGTTATCTTTTTGGATAAAAATGCTGCAGCACGTTTATATAACGAAAGATAAAATTTATCTGATGAAAATATTTGACATATGTGATATTTAAAAAGGATGCGTCTAGGTTCACCGAAAAAAATTCTTCCATAAATTAGAAAATCTTTGCAGTATTAATCTTTTAAATCATCTCACTTTATTTCAATGATTTTAAGCAAAAAATGATATGTCAAATAAACATTTTCGTCAGAAAATTTTTTTCTTATATCAGATGAATGTGCTGCAGCATTTTTATTTAATTTAAAGATAACATTTACTCCGGGGGTTTACTGTGAATTTATTTATTTCAGAGAAAATTTGGCCAGCAGTCAGTTAATCAATTATATTGCTAGAAAGTGAACATACATTGAAGCACTTCATTTATATATTCCTAAATTTATTTATTTATTTCTGAATACAAAAGGAGCATCATTAGCATTTTCACGATTTTGCCAAATAAACCAAATAAGCATCATATAATAAAATATGGAGTTAATTCCAGTTGCACCGGATTCAGTTTTAACGTAATAAATAGAAGGTTTTCTTTGAAGTTCTTCCGAACACTTTTTGATTGTAATACTTTATGTAAGTTAGGGGTAGAGTGGTATATCAATTAATGACTTCAAATGTACCAATCATCCCTAAACACTGAGCATAGATTGGTGTTAAGAAATTCGGATGATAAAACCTTATTTTTTAACCAAGGTTCAGTAGGTGTATGAACATTATCATTTAGTTTAAAAATATTGAACTAAATAGTTAGGTTTGTTGTTAATACATCTAGGATTTTGCTAGTAGACATTTAACTTGTTCATTATACCAAAAGGTTGAGTATGTTTGGAGTTTCTTTTTAGTGAATAATTCGAAGATTCATTACTCCCTTAGCTGATCATTTACATGTTTTTAAAAAAATTCCTTATACTGCCTCTCTTAGACTGGACTCCGATCCAATGGCAATCTTAATCAGGAAGAAGTTTTTGATCCGATTTTTTTCCTAAATGATTTAGATATTCCGCAAGATTTGGATCTGTGCCCATTAAAAGTGGATTTAGGATTCAGGTGACTTTAATTTTCAATATTCATTTGACTTTAAATGTTTTCATTTTCCGTACCGTTTAGATTTGACGCGCGTCAGTGAAACTGGAAATCTTCACAAGTAAATCGTATAGTTACGACTTTCAGAAAAGTTAGGAACCCTGAACTTAAGAATTGTTCCGGCGTTCACTAGGTTGGAATAAGTAATCCTGACACTTTTATCGCACCAGTCCGAAACTTTCGCAAGAGACACTTCGGTGGACTTTGTTCTGGGTGGACATTAAATGTACAAATTTATTTGTGCGCTTCAGCTGCACGCGAAGATACATTTTTCTGCTCATACGAATCGAATGAGAATTTACGATCCTGCCCCAGTGCAGACGATACTTCTTGAAATGATATGCAAGGAAGATAAAAAGTATATGCCGAATGCTATTGAGGATCCATAAAATATTTCTCCGTTTATTTTTCATGATGTTCTTATTTTTTATTTTAATAAAGCTTGCTACGATAAACAAAAATGTACAAAGCACATAAAACCACTGGAAAAACATAAAAGCTTCAATGCTAAAAGAATAAATTAATGAATGAATGATAGATTAGGACGTGTTGAAAAACAACGTCATACAAAGCCTGAATCTCTCAGGATGACGTCACACATACGTGCCTCTTATCATGTCAAAAATTTTCCTTTGATTTCATTTGATAAAAGTTCAAAATAAAAATCAGAACGCACAGACAAAATATATTAGCGATCTTTACACCCTAAATTTCTTGCTCTTTTAAAAGGAAAAATAGGGTGACTTTTTGAGAAAATTGGGGAATAATGGGTAAAAGAATTCTTTAAAATAAAATTTATTGATTTTCAACCAAGATAGTTGAATTTTCAACGAAAAAAATAATAATACATTTTAAAGGAAACAATTGTATTTGTAACCAAATAGCTGAACGTTCAAGCAAGAGGGACGAATTTTGATTAAAAAAACTTTAATTTTTAATTTTCAAAGATGAATATTAAAAATCGACACATCGACTTTTTAAACAAAAAAATATTAATTCAAACTATGACCATTTACATTTTAACCAAATAGTTTAATTTTCAAGAAAAAAAAAATTTTTTAGAAAAAGTTTGAATTTGTAATAAAATAACTCAATTTAAAAAAGAAATAGTTCAACTTTCAACAAAATTATTAAATTTTTCCAACAAAATAGTTAAGTTTTGAACATAAATGAATAATAATCAGAAAAAATTATAACAAAGATATTAAGTAAATGAATTATCAATAAAAAAAGGTTTGTTGTCAACATAAAATGTAATAGTTTAAATTAAAAACAAAAATAGATTTTTATTTTCAATGAAAAATGTAATTTAAAAAATAAGAGGACTCTTTAACAAACGACTGAAATTTTTAACTGGGAAAGTCTTTCCAGTCAAGAAACAAAAATGTAACCAAATTGCTTCATTTGTAAATCAAAAAGGTATATTTTCTAGGAAATAGTTGAATATTTAACATTAAAATAAGATTGCTTAATTACAAACTTAATTTTTAATCAATTGTTTGACATATTAACTTAAAATTATCAATTTTCAACATATAATGTAACTGTTAAATTTGTGGCGAAAAAATTGATTTTCAGCAACAAAAGAATTTTTTTTATAAAAATAGTTCAAATTTTCAGAAAATACATGAATTTTTTCGAAAATGAGTACAAGTTTTCTTGTCTACAAAACAAGAAAAATTTAAAACAGAGCATGTCAATTTTAATCTAATAGGTTACATTTAATATAAAATTGGTCAACCTATAAAAAAACTATTGAATAGTGAATGTATCAGTTGGAAAAAGATTGATTTTCGCCAAAAAAGTACAAATTTACCAAAAAGTACACGAATATTCAACAAAAAACGATCAATTACCGAACAAAACAAAATTAGTTCCATTTTTAGGGTAAAAAATAAAGTTTTAGCAAAATAGTTCAATCTTGATACACTAAAATAATTTTTTTTTTAAATAATTCATTTTTCAATCAAGTAATTGAATTTCCAATCCAAAAAGATAAATTTTCAATGAAAATTTAGTATTTGAATGTTTGATTAAAAACGATCAATTTTAAACCGAAAATCAAATTAAATTATTAATTAAAACAATAATTTTCAACCCCTGAGTAGAATTTTCAAGGAAAAGTGATGAATTTTGAAACAAAAATAAAATAGTAGACATTCCAGTTAAAAATGATTAACTATCCACGCAAAATAGTGTGATTTTCTAAAAGCTCTTTAAGAAGGGATAAAGGGGACAGGATAAAGGTTGTGAGGTCTGTATTTAGATGAACGACTTGCGAGGTAAAGTCCATATTGTTTATTTTTTCAAGTATTACAAAAAATTATTATTCACGCTTATATTTTCCATGTGCGATGTTACTTTCTGGGCTAGCCCGAACCCATTCTACGTAAAAAATCGTCATAACACTGCCCTACCCCCTGGGATAGTGTGAAGTAGTTTTTAAACAGTGCCTTATTATATAAAATATTTTATTTTCATTTAAAAAGAAAACATTTCTGATTAGCATCAATTTATCTTTAGTTTATGATGTTTGCTCTTTTATTTTTTAAGATATGGTAAGCAGCAAAAGTCATACACAAAAAAGCCAATTTGAAATCTAAGAAACTCTACTGAAAAAGGAATTAGGAAAGATTGATCTTGTAAACAATTTTTAGAAAAATTTCTATACGCTGGTGGTTACATCGTAATATAAAAGCTTTTAGCTTAATTTACTTAAAACACAAGCAGTTATTTGATTTCGCTTGGGTTGTTCTTACCCATATTAGGGACGTAATCGAATGTCGATAAAGTTCTTGCATCAGCTAAAACAGGGCTTTAAAATAAAGCCTCTCGCAGCTTCGAACAGGTATTACAATAATTTCTTATGGTAAATATTTAGTTTAGGTTGGAGGGTGAGACTCTGTAGTCGTTAGCCTCATTACGAGATTTCTATATGGAAACGCAGAGGTCCTAAGAAGAAGAGGTTTTGATCTTGACGACATAATGATATTGTTTCCGCAGCTAATTGTTTAAAAGCTAGGCAAACGAAGGTTGGTAGTGTGGGACAGGAAGAACGGAGACAATTCAAGAGTCAATATTGAATTATGAATTTATTAGCTCGCAGTCTCCGCGGGAAGGGCGGTGAATTAAAGAGAGCAAAAGAGAGAAGCTTTCAGCTTCACAGAGGAATCCTCGCTGCCGTACGTAGGCAGTAATTTTATCGAGCTAACGCGTGCAGCGCTTTCGCCAATTGGCTGAATCTTTTCTTTTTATTTTACTCCGCCTCTGTAATAACGCCCCACGGTGCAAGCCCGTAAGTTCAAAGCCCTCATATCGAGCGAAACTCACAGAAGATCAAAATAAAGGAGCATCTCATGCTTCTTCCTTCCTTCCCTTCATCGTCAACACTCGCAATTTTTTCATTTCCTCAGCTGGATACTTCTTCGCTATAACGTAATTTCCGTTTTTCAATTATCCATTCATAACTAGAAAGCAACTTTCTGATGAATGAATAACTTGATTACTTTTTAATAAGTCAAGATTACTGATATATGTATCTTATGAGCAATCTTCCATTCTTCCTCTCCATAAACCTTTCTTAGTCAAATACGTACGGTAAAACTAAGACTTAGGGTAATCAGTACAGTTATTGACTACTTATGTAATCTTTCTAGTTTAATAATTTTTAAGGAACACTGTAGGCGCTAAACAATATTCTAAAATACACAGATGTATAAAAAATTTAATAAAGATTAAAATTACCATAGAGAGTTCATCTTTATAAGTAGTAGATAATATATAATGAAGGAAATTAACAATAATATCAACAACAAAAAAGTGCGCGGCCGCGATGGCATAGTGATTAGTACAGGCTAATAATTGCATGATGGTATGATTGGCCAGTGAAGTGTGGTAAAATACAGTCACTGGTCACATCACTTTATATAGATTACTTCTTTTTGAGGCATCTACTTTCAGCCTGAAATATTTATTATTAGTTCAATCTATAAGTATGCTTCCATATAAGCACATTTAAATGAGAAGGTCAATCATCGGTGGGTGGCCAACCATTGTAGTATTGGAATTGACATAGGCTTATTAAGATTCTCTCCTGTGAATCACAGCCACCGAGAACCACGAAATTGTTACAATGGAAATCAATTTCTCTACCTATTTCGAACATTTTGGCGAATTATTGATTGATTTGCATAAAACATTTCAAAATCAAGGAAAAATCAGGAAGAAAAATTTTCACGCATGATGCTTATGACTAAATTTTACATCGTTTTCGAAAAGTGCCGTAGTGAGATCTTCGAAAATGGCCATAAAAATACCCACAAATTTCATGTTCAAGGTTAAAACTGAAAAAAACTACTTGATTAATTTTAAAATGTCGCAAGAGGTATTCTAGGTGCCAGGGAGTAGCGTGTTTGCTCAATAGGTTATACTGAAAAAAGCTATGATTAAGATTGCAACCTTCAGTCTTCACTCTTTTCCAGTAACCTGACGCACCCTTACCCCCTTCCAAGTTTCCTTTCTTTTTATTGTGTAAAAAGTGATAATACAATGTCTGGAAAATTAGAGTGGCCAAATTGTTATTTGAAGAAATGAAAGTAGAGACAACTTTTGCTAGAGTTATGTTCATTCGGGCAATAGTTATTTTAAAAATCGAAAAATACCAATACAATATATAATTTTGTGCCCTGAAGTAAAATTAAAAAAACCCAACAGTTTTATATTGAAGCCTGAAATGTCAGTCTCGAAAAATATGCAACACCGAAGAATAATAAAATTTCGAAAAACTGAAAATTAAGTGAGTTGTGGCAATTTTTATTCAAATTTAAGTCATCCATAAAATGGATTAAACTATTTTCTTTGACTAGTTTCTTTTTATGCAGGAAATTAATCTTCTTTGTTGAAAATTTCATATTTTTGTTGGTGAGTGAATCTGTTTTAGTTGAGGATTCAATTATTTTATTAAAAATGCCGCGCTTTTGGTTTAATTTAACTGTTTCTATATTCCAAATTAAAATATTTTTTAGGTGAAATATAAACTATTATATTTTTTTAGCATAATTCACCTTTTTTCTTAAAACAGAAACAATTTTGTAAGAAACGAAGATATTTTGTTAAAGAGACCATTTTGGTGGAAATTCATATCTTTGGTTGAAAATTCAACTTTCTTGTAGATACTTCGTCATTTTTTGGTCATTTTGTTATGAGGCATTAATTTTCTGGATGGGAAAATCATCTTTTTGTAGGAAGTTAAACTCTGGTTAGAATTTTTTTTTTTAAATTCAATTACTTGATTGTAAGTTGAACTTTGTAAAAAATTAATTTTTTGTAGAATTCACGTATTTAATTGAAAATCTAACTTTTTCTTTGACAATTGTTTCTCGTTTTAAATGAAAAATTTTCTTATCTGAAAGTTAAACTATACCGTTTCTTTAAAAAAGAATTATCTTGTATAAGCTGAAGAATATATGTAACTGTTTGGAACAAAATTGACGTTTTGTGTTAAAAATTTTCTTTTTGGGCACAAAGATGGTTGTTTTTAAACTTGTTGATTTTATTTTCTCAAAAATTAGTTTTATTTATTAAAAATACAAATGAATTTAGTTTTGTTTAAAAAAACTTTTTATAACTAAAAATTTAACTGTTTCATTGAAAGTTTATCTTCTTTGCTTGAAAATGAAATTTTTGTTTGGAAATTAAATTTTTCATGTTGAAATTTCAATATTCTTTCAAACGAAATTTTCGGTCTGGCTTGAAAATTTTAATAATTAGTTGAAAATGCAAATGTTTTTGGTTAAATTTTCATTTTCTTCTTTCAATATTATACTATTTGGTTGAAAGCACACCTTACCTGAATATGAAGATGAGTACAATTGTGGGTCCGGATGCAATAAGGGCACATAAAATTTTTTCGTGCGAAAACGAAGTCCCCTGGAGGCTTTAGAAAAAAATTTCGAATTTTAATTTTC
>NC_046659.1:82852570-82856043 GCF_010883055.1 Belonocnema kinseyi | reverse complement strand
AATTAAAATTCGAAAATTTTTTCTAAAGCCTCCAGGGGACTTCGTTTTCGCACGAAAAAATTTTATGTGCCCTTATTGCATCCGGACCCACAATTGTTTTGGTCTTACGGTCAAGTTGGAAATAAAAAGACAAGGAATGTTCCGAGTCAATATTTCAATTGAAATTTTAAAAGTTACATATTGCGACGTCACGACCTTAATCTGTCGGTCATCCTTAGGCAAATTATACTTGATACAAAATTTTTATTAGCTAATTTAACAAATTAACAATGCCTTAGAAAAAAAATTATAAAACAAATGTCAATTTACCTCATATTATATACAATTTTAGAACATCAAAATTGTGATTCCATAAAAAAAAATATTGAAACGATTTTGATGTTACTTTCGAATACATATTTTTAATTGGAAAAAAATCTGAAATAAACAAAGAGGCTCCCAATAATTAAAGTTACATTTTTTAAATCAATCGAGCGAAGACACGATGTTGGCTATATAGTATAAAGTTCCCAATATAGAGGGCCTAATTTAACTTCAACGATAGTAGCGTGCTAGATTGTAAACGTGTTATTTTGCCAACAGACTTACGAAGCAAAAGTAATGAATTTTGAACGCTTTCAATTTTTTTACTAACATGATTTGAAGTATGAATACAAGATAAAATTATTGAAAGTTGCTGTCAAAATTACTTGCAATTGAAAAAATGAAGAGCAGATAATTTTGGCAGCCAATTCAACGAGTTGAATCAAATATAAAATTATTAACTACGCCAATTTTTTGTATTGCCAGGAAGATATTTTTCAATATGAAACTCTTTTTTATTCCATACGTAATAATTTTGTAATTATATTTAGTGCAGTAAGCAGAGCTGAAGTTTTCATATACATAATCATCTTCATTTATGTTTACAATATTTTCGTCATCAGTAAGCTTTGTTAAAACTTTCTCCAAGAGAAATTCGCGCAATCACGAGATCTGCTTCAGAGGTTCGACGATGATGGCGCTGGCGTTTGAGCATTTCTACAAAGGGTCCAAGGACAGTGTGGCAACCTTGTAGGATGTCGCCATTTTAAGTTCTGGTTCGCTGAAATCAATATGATTTTGATATGCAATAAAAATTGTGCGGAATTCAAGAGCATTTTGATCGGCCGAAATGAATGATCGACTTTTGAGATCATAATGATCTGATTTGGTATCATGTATGATGTCAAACCAAGATGGATGACGTTCTCACAATACTTTGGCTTATTTTCAAACTTTTTATGGTTTCTGATCATGCAGTGTACTTGAAAAGTTAAAAACTAAAGAAATCTGATGATAGAAAATATCACCTGTTAAGTGTAGTTGTCACTTGCGAGCGGTTAGATAACATTTTTAGGCTATGTCGTTATGACAACGGCACCAAGAATTTGCGGCCATTTTGTTTAGTGTGACAAATGAACCAAAAAATGAGATCAAATTGATCCGAATGGAAAATCATTCAGATCTCGAGAGTCAAAAGAGCACTAGAGCAAAATGCTCTGCAACAAAATTGTTCCTTTTTTTACGGTGTACAGCGCCGACTATTGGAGGGGGAAACGTGTCTCAACAAACGTGTCACTCAATTTGATCCATTTCTTCTAATTTTTAACAAATTTCTATTTGTTTAAACAATTTTTATTTGCTTACGCGGTTATATTTCGATAAATAAAAAAATTAAATAAAGTTGAAAACATACAATTATTATTCTGAATGTATATTGTATAAAAGGAATATATGTACCATTTTTCAATTTTCTAGTATGTCATCTTGATATTCATAAAAGAGCAAGCTTTTGAGACTTGAATCGTAATTTTCATTAGTGAATGTGCTTTTCTATAATATAATAATTATAAAGATGGTAAAAATATGAATAACGCACTAATAAATAAACTTTTATAATTTCAATTTTATTATGACTTTTATAATTTATATAATAGTGCGTCAAAGGAAGATGTAAACCACCCACACTCAATTTGAAAGAAATTTTGAGAAGAAAACAAGAATTGATTGTATAAACTATAATATAAAGCTTTTAGCAGAATTTACTACCCCTCTAAATCATTTAATATTATTTATAACTCAGAAAATACTATTTTGAATAAATTTTTGGGAAAGCAATTATTTAAAGAAATTATATTTGTTGAAACTACGAAAAAATGGTTAATTTATTCTTTCTACATACTATACAGTCAGAAACATAATTGTTTGTATTCTATTTTATTGCATTCTTTTATTCATCAGAAGAAACTGCTTTGACAAAGAAATATGGTTTAAACAAATAGAAATTTATTAAAAATTAAAATAAATGTATCAGAGTCATGTAATTATTTAACGAAAAGTAGCATGGGATACCAATTTGAAAAAAGTGGGCATCTGTGGCTCAATTTTTATAAATTTTGAAATTAAAAGTGAATAATTGTTTAAATAATTACATAATATTTTTAGAAAATTTTACTACTTCAAACAATGACAAACAATTACATTTCAATCAGAAATACGATTATTTTTCACATTTTTTGGTAATAAGTAATGTTTGAAATAATTTACTTTTGTTTAAGCAATTGAAAATGGTTTAAGAAGTCATGGGAAATATTCTAATTGTCTGTTAGTGACTATTCATATAAAAAGGCGACAGGAATTGCTAAAAAGTAACAATATATAATACGTAAAAATGTAGTGTTGAATTTTTGGGACATGTTTGGAGCGCTGCAGGGATGGTGAGGGTGGGTTGGAAATAAAAGTTATATTTGCGTGGTTTTATTTCGTAGAGACTCCTTTTCAATCCCTAAAAAGTTTGGCACGTTTCAATAAAACCCTGGAACATGAGTTCAATTTTTCTAAAATTCATAATTTACCCATATTAACTGAAAGAGATTTTGAATTGCACGGTGGCACGTGTTAATATTCGAATTTCGAAAAAAACTACGAATTTTCTCTTTTCTGAAATGAAAACTATTGGGGCAGGGGGTGGGATATCTTGCCTTGTAGCTCAAAAATCATTTTCTGGGCCACCCTAATAGACATGTTTCTATTTCTGAAATAAATACTATTAAAATGAAAAACTCAAATTTTGAGATAAGAAGATCGTTTCAACCCCCCTAATTAATCTATGATAAATATATTGCAAATTATTTTTGCTTATTTCATTAATACTTTGCTTCCTCATAGGCAAAAAATAAATCCGCTTCCACTAGTAATCATAAAATAAAAAGATTTAATTGTGAGGTTAGAGCTTACAAGAAATTATTACTGAAATCTACGTTGACATTGGAAACCTAACTAGCATCTGAATCCTCATGTGTAGAAATTAAATTCTTATTATTCATCAGTTTATCACCATTCTCGATTTCATGAATATCTCGACCGTCTAAAAAATCCGGAATTTGCATTTCGGGTTTCATTTTATTTATTTATTTTCATCATCTGCGTTACTCGCTACATAATGTACAATA
>NC_046659.1:82835161-82852470 GCF_010883055.1 Belonocnema kinseyi | reverse complement strand
ATATTGTTTATTGTATTATAAACTCAACTTAGATGATAACCAGGAATTTTATCAAAAATAAAATACTGTATTTGATAGCAAGGCAATTTCCCTAAATTGGAACTAGGTGGCGTTGCCATACCTGAACCGGTCTGGCTCGGGTCTGGGACATGGAATTATCCCGATCTTGGCCCGAGTATATTCAATCTACCAGAGCCAGATCGGTAATCGGGAAAATATATGGCGATTTCTGCACGGAATAGGGTGATCGTTTTTTTCTTATTTTTGATTTTTTGTCTCGCCCCCCCCCCCCCTATATTTTGTTTGAATGACCAAACAAATTATCTGACGAAAAAAATGTTTCATTTACAATATGGCGGATCCCTAAATTTGATCAAAAATTACAATTTCTACAATTAATAACAAAATATCGTCAAATTCTTACAAGAGGCCGATTTATTTTCTATAAAGCATGTAATGACAAACATAATTCAGAATTAGAAAAAAAAACAGATGGCCGCCCAAATTTTGTTTTCCAGACTCATTATTTCTTTGTTTTCAAAACATGTCTATCTTACGCTTTGCGTTCGGTACGAGTATGCGAGTATATTCTTCATTTTCAAACCACTGAATATGTTTTTGATTTTAAATAAAAAAAAGGATTTATTTACTTAAGGCTGTATTGGTCTTAAGGAATACATTATCCCTGCTGGAAAAAAGGAAATAATCGGAAAGGCCTCTTTGGAAAGATTCAGAAAGGTTTCGGAAAAAATAATTGAAATTCATTTATGTGTGTGTGTGCAATAGTTCTAAATTTGAACATTTTTTTTTTAAACATGGTAGTTTTCTCCGAAAAGCAAACTCTTAACGATAAATTCAAGGAAAGCAAACAATTCAAACATGTATAATGTTTAAAAATTGAAGTTTTGTAAAACACAATGTCTGAAAAAAATATTATAAGAAAACTTTTAAATCTTACTAATTATAGAAATAAAAAATGAAAGGAGCCATATCTGGGTCAGATCGCGCCACCATTTTGGATGCCCAGATCTGGGCCCTGTCGGCTAGGGCATTTTATTTACGGTCTGGCTAGACAGAATACCATAATGGGGCCACATTTTTTCCGATCAGGGCCCGAACGGCGCCCCACCAAAATTTCTGCACGGGATTGGGACACTGCGTCATTCGTTTGAAAACAATTAGAAAAGGTTCAGAAAGAAGTAAATCGAGTGGGACACTTCGCAAAAGTTCGGAAAGGCATCGGGAAGCTTCGGAAAGAAACGGAAGCAAAGTTCACAGAGAAATCGGAAATGATCGGAAAGGTACTTTCTTTCTGATTCTTTCCGATTCTTCAACTAGGGATCATCATAATATTCGCTATCGATTTTCGGCGCTCACTGCATAATATATACAAATAAATAGTTAAAAGGACGATTAAAAATTATATTGTTGATTTACGATTGGATCTTCAAAAAAAGGTTTGACGGCAGTTTTATTTGACTTTTTTTCTTACTTCGATGTATTTGGCTCAAAAATAAAAGTAAAAATATTCCCATATATTTCTTCACACATAAAACAAGTATTACTCCTACCCAAAAAAGGTTTAGAGGATAGTTTATGGGGCTTCTTAAAAGCAACAGTTTTGATATCCTAATTGTTTGTCGTATCTTGCCTTATTTGGTTCAAAATTTGAATGTTTGATTTTTCGACAAAATTAAAAAATTTTCTATCACAATCTGGAAGGGCTTTTAGGAAGCGAAGTTTTTCTTCTCTTGACTTTTGTCCATGTCGTGCTTTTTTAGCTTAACATTGTCATGTTCGTCTCATTTTTGAGTTTTGTAAATTATATGACTCTGATGATTTTGTTTTATTAAAAAAAAAATCATTAGGTTGAATTGTTGAACTTCCTGACTAGTAAGAACAGACGCACATATAATTTTTAAATCTTAAGAAAAATGATCCCAAAAATGTTTAAAATGCACTATCATTTAGAATTGATATCCAAATTGACCAGTTCATGGAATCTTCCCTCCCTTACAGGCCTTAAAACAATGTGCCAAAGATCATTCCAATCGTGCAATTCCTTCGAAAGTGATTGTGTTTATGGACGACAACGGTAGGAAGAAAGTGAAGTAAAATCCGTTTTTTCTCAATCAGTGAATCCGAATACATCGAGATTTGATGAAATGTGCAAAAATCGATTTTTGGATCAAACCAATACCTTCTCATTTAGATGAGAATGTAAAAATACATCTTTACACTTTGAAAATCGCGGGCATACAACAGTCATAGGTACTAGAGATCTTTTAGGGAGAGTTGAGACACGTTTCCCCCGCCAATAGTCGGCGCTGTACCGGAACTTTGATATGTTCATGGGGCGCAAAAAGTTTGAACAGTTTTATTTTTTAATAACTCTTGTTTAAGAAATTTTTGCAGTATATGTGTTTTAAAGTGAATATTATTTTTCCCTAATCTTAATAAATAACCTCCCCAATAATTTATAAGGTTCTTGTTTGAGTGATGTCTCTATTCTGTATTAAATCCTCTTAAAAATAAAATTGTGATTTGAAAATAGCGCCAACTCATGGCAATCAAAACTCATAAAAGTTTAACTAGTTCCGGTGCAGCGGCGCCAATCAGATTTGAAATATTCCGCGTCTTAACTCTCCCTTGAGGATCTCGAATAGGTACCTATCGCCATCAAAGGGAGAAAAGTTCAATTATTACTATTTTTTCTAATTTCTTAAAATAATGTAAAAAACTTTCAGGTATGTGGTTTGAGCTTGTATTTTTATGTATTTATTTCAATAAATTTATTGATGTATTCATTTCTTTTCAACGGATCTGCGTTTGTGTAATTTTAAAAATCGCGCCAACCTCGGTGAACCAGAACTTAAAATGGCGGCATCCTACAAGGTTGCCACACTGTCCTTGGACACTTTGTAGGAATACTCAAACGTCAGCGCCATCACCGTCGTACCTCTGAAACAGATCTAGCGATTGCGCGAATTTCTCTTGAAGAAAGTTTTGACAAAGCTTACTGATGACGAAAATATTGTAAACATAAATGAAGATGATTATGTTTATAAAAACTTTAGCTCTGCTTACTGCACTAAATATAGTTACAAAATTATTACTTATGGAATAAAAAAGAGTTTCATTTTCAAAATTATCTTCCTGATATTACAAAAAATTGGTGGAGTAAATAATTTTATATTTGATGCAACTCTCTGAATTTGCTGTCAAAATTACCTGCTTTTCATTTTTTTAATTGCAAGTAATTTTGACAGCAACTTTGAAAAAAAGAATAATTTGCTGTCAATAATTCTTCCTTTCGAAAAAATTGCATCACAGTATTTTTGCCTGTACACGTTTACAATCTAGCGGTGTAGAATTAAAGGTAACTCAAATTTTCTCAAAGCACTTGTTATTCTCTCTGATAAACCTTGTACATATGGTAACGAAACATGTAAATCAGTTTTTTTGTAATTATCTAACCATTTATTTTGTTTATTGTAACTATGGTAAATTTTATTTATTCTTCCTTTGATGACACTTTCGATTAAAGGTAGTGGATAATTATTTTGTTGTAATGTGATTTTTAATTGGCTTAATTTTTTTCTCTATATTTAAAATCGCTTAGTTTAATGCGCCTGTCTACTAGTCCCTTAATTAATCCAACTTTTTAGTCAAATTGATATTGCGAATTATAATTTAAATATTTCCCCAGCCATGAAATATTTTTTGTTCCAATTTGTAATTAAAGCTTATTTTCAGTTTTTTTAACCCTTAGTTACACGGTGGGAACGTGGGATTCCGTCAACTTAACTTCAGATTGTTGCCATTTAATTAATTTTTAACGTATTTAGATCGGGCTTTTTGTTCATTAGCTGCTTTATTGGTAATACAACATAAAAATAAAACTTTTTCGACATAATGGTTTATAATAATTGTTATATAAATAAACAAAGTTAGAAAAATGATTTTTCAGAAACATTTCATTTATGAAGAATCTATTCAACATTATGAATTAAAAACCCCTACTCGGAGATTTTTGGGGTTGTTGATTATGAATTTGAATTAAGAATTTGGAAGTAATCAAATTCAAGATTGCGGATTAAAGCTCGTCGATCAAATTTAGTTTACAATAATACGTAAATCTTCTAAATCGTAGATGCGATTTTGAATACTTTGATTTCAATAAGGTAGGCATTTATGGAATTTCGCGATTTTTTATAGCAAATTTAATATTAAAATTATACAATTGAAAGCAATAAGTGAAAAACGTAAAAAAACAGAATGAAACAAAAAAAAAAAGATGGAGCTAGATTTTTTTTTAAGAAGGGCGAGAATCTAATCGTAGATTGGCGATCGTAATCAGCGACCCCAGAAACCGCTGAGTATAGATTTTGAAGCTCATATGTATTTTTTTTCTTCAAAATTTTGAAACCACCATCATGTGCCTGCCGACTTAAATTAAAAAATTTCGGAATTCTGACTTCAAATTCGTAATCAGCGAACCCAAAAACCTCCGAGTACAGATTTTCAAGTTTATATATCTCTTTTTTTCATAACTTTGAAATCGCCATCTTGAATCCGCCATCTTGAATTGGAAATTTCAACATTCTGACTTCAGATTCGTAATCAGCGATCCCAAAAACCCCCGAGTAATAATTGTCAGGTAAATTCACTAAATAAAAAAATATGTGCAACGAAGGGTTAATAATTCAAGAAATGCATGTTTTATAATTAAGTATTTTCAAAAGACCTTATGCCAATGAAAAATTTCTTCAAACAAATTTAATAATTGGGTCAATTAAATCTGACATCTTTCAAAAAAATAATAAATATGTCACTGAACAGTAACAATAAATTCTTTATTTTTGTCAGTGGGAGCTATAGTGTACCTGTTAACGTACCTTTTATAGAAAAGTGGTTTAAAAGTTATTTTTGATAATGCTCTACTTTCTAGATCCTCTAAAACGAGATTGGAAGAAACTGGAGATAAGAGAGATCCCATAGGACAACCTGACATTTGTTTATAAAACTTTCGATTAAATGAGAAAACAGGATTATTAAATACTGTTCTGACAGCTATTGAAATTTCAGAATGAGATATTTTTGTGAAACTTTTGTAAACTTGTAATTTTTCTTTTATGCAATCAGAAGGTAAATCTAACGGAATGTTGTCGAACATACAAACAATATCTAAAGATAATAATGAGTGGGTACTAGGTGCATGAATTTTCTTAATTTTTTCTTTAAAACCCCAACCGTTTTTAATAAAAGGGTGAGTCGTGTCAGAAACAGGTTTTAGAGTTTTTGATAAAAATGTAGCTAAATTGTAAGTAGGTGATGCTATGGAAGATAATATTGATATCCATTTTAGGTCAGGTTTGTGAAGTTTAGACAGGGAATAAGCCTTAGACTTTTTAAGCCATGATTTTTCAAACGATAAGCTAAATTCTCATTCATATACCTTTTATTTTCCCATCTTGATATAATATCATTGCATTTATCTTCAATGGTTAGAACTAAGCTGGTGTTAATTTTTTGTATAATATGTTATTTTGCAATAGATTTTCAACTGTTTTATTATAATCATTTCTGTTAGCTGCAAGTGAAATGCTGCGTTTATTTGGTTTAACAAATATTATATCTTTGCGATCATTTTGAAATTTTTCAACTGTTTCAGAGATGTTATTAGAATTATTAAATTTATTAATTATCGTGTGATTTGAAATTAAATCTGTAACTACTTTTCTAACATTTGCTTTTTTATTTGCTTCTTCAACATTTTTTATACATTCATCGATAGTTGCAATGATATTATTAGTTGGGATTTTGTCTAAATTCTAAGGAGTACAAAATTTATTTCCTAAAGCCAAGCTCTCCGCTATTTCGTCTGGGATTGTAACATTAGATACATTTTTACATCTTTTTTCAATCTTAATTCTCTCTATTCATTTTCATTTTTCAAAAATATGATTTTAAATAAATTAAATTTTTTGATTTGGGCATCTGTCTGTTGGTACTTTAGTCTATGCAGGTTTGATTCTTGCGATTCAAAGAAGTTAGTAATAGAATTATCAATGATTTTTCATTCTAATCTGTACTTTAAATAATTATAAAAATGACCAAGTTTATGAATCCTGTCAACTGCATTGCTGATTTTACAATTTGAGAGTTTTTCCTCGTAAGTTGATTTTACTTTTTGAAGTTTTTTTGTTTCTGGTGCGAATCACTCTTTTATTAAAGAGAGTTGGGATTATGAAGAAAAATTAAGAATATTCATGCACCTTGTACCCACTGATTATTTACTATCTTTAGATGTGGTTTCTATGATCGCCAACAGTCCGTTAGATTTACTTTCTGATTGTATAGAAGAAAAATTGAAAGTTGACAAAAATTTAACAAAAATTTATCATTCTGAAAATTCAGGTTATCTTATTAGATCCGCCTTATCTCCAGTTGCTTCCAATATCGTTTTAGAGGATCTAGAAGATAAAGCATTATCAAAACAAACTTTTAAACCACTTTTCCCTCTGACAAAATTCAAGAATTAATACATTTAATAGTATAGAAGAATCCTTACAATTTACTTTTGAATTGGAAAATAATAACACCTTAAATTATTTGTATTTATCAATAAAAAACTGAAAATGGAGCTTTAATTAGCAATTAGTACAAAAAATCTTCATGGACAGGGCAATTTTTAAATTATAATTCACACCATCAATTTAACCAAAACTTTGGATTAATTAAAGATCTAGTAGACAGATTTATAACACTAAGCGATTTCAAATATCGAGAAGAAAATTTAAACCAATGAAAAATAAGATTAAAACAAAATAACTATCCACTACCTTTAATAGAAAGTGTCATCAAAGGAAGAATAAATATAATTTACAATAGTTTTAATAAACAAAATAAATAGCTAGATAATTACAAAAAAACTGATTTACATGTTTCGTTATCATATGCACAAAGTTTATCAGAGAGACTAAAAAGTGCTTTGAAAAAATGTAACATTAATGAGTATTTTAGAAACAATCTTAAATTGGAAAATTGTTTTATACAAAAGAAAGATCCTGAAAAAATTAAAAAATTATCAAAAGAAGTTTATTTAATAAAATTCAAAGGTTGCCATAAAATTTACATTGGTGAAACAGGTAGGAGGATAAAAACAAGAATAGCTGAACATAAAAGAGACTGCAAAATTGGCAATTTGAACACAGGTTTGTCACAACACTTGTAGAATTTCGATCACCTTTTTGATTTTTACTTTGATAATATAAAGATTTTAGCAAAAAAATAAATAAATAAAACTTACAAAAGTAGAATTTTAGAATCGATTTTCATTAATAAATATAAAAACTATTCCATTAATTTAAAAAGAAAAAAACTCACTATAATTCAATATTACCACAGTATAATAAATTGAATATTCCAATTCCAAAATACCTTGGTGCGCTACTTTATTTTTAGTTCAATTAGGCCCTCTATATTGGAAACTTTGTACCATGTATCCAAAATAACCCATTTTTAATTTTCTGTCACCACTACCTGGTTGTCCGTCGTTTGACTACAGTGGTTTCGCTCGATTTATTTGAAAAATGCAACCTAAATTATTGATTTGAAAAATGCAACCTAAATTATTTTCAGAGTGTCTATTCGACTAGAATTCTGGACGAATAGCCCGCCTACAGCGAAAGGCTATTCGTCTAGAAATTTTGCAGGAATAGAATATTTACTTTGATTTAAATTATCGTCGTGTATACTGATCCGATATTTTTTCCCGCACTTACATTTTTTATTCGGGCAAATTCTAACATCAAGGAACTTCTTTTCCGGCAAAATCTTTTTCTACTTTAACGAAATTTTACTATCTTAACAAAAAATTAGGAATGTTAATTTGTAAATATATGCAAATATTGGCATACATTCAAAAATAACCATTACACTACAGAGTTTGGCGACAAATATTTTCAATTGTCTAATAGCTCAGGTAGCAGTGTTTGGATTTCATAACCGGTAGGTTGCGTATTCGCTTATCAGCACCTGCACTTTTTTTATTTATTTTTTAGTCATTCAAATATTTATAAATATCATTTACTTAATCACTCTTACTTTTAGTAACAGTAAAAAGTACGTTTTAGCGACTAGAACTTCGCTTCGTAGGCTTCGGAGTTACTGACAGTAAACATAACCTCAACTGTCTGAAGATTTCAGTAGATTTTATAAAATGATTTGAGACGATGTTTTGAGTCAGAGTAAGTATTTTTTCGCTGAGAATTTCTGAACGAATAGCCATCTGATGTGTGTGGGCTATTCGTCCAGAATTCTGGACAAATAGCCGTTTCGAGACAGGTGGTCTATTCGTCCAGGATTCTAGTCGCCTAGGCACAGCCATCTTTTTTTTATCGAACCACAATTTTTATGTTCTAAAATTGTATATAATAAGAGGGAAATTGAATTTTGTTTTATAATTTTTTTTAAGACACTATTAATTTTTTAAATAAGGTAACTTTTTTATGTCAATTTTGTATCAGGTACAATTTCCCTGAGGATGACCGACAGATTGAATTGAAGCTTAAATATTTTGTTTGAAAGCAAATATATTTTCGCGTTAAGTCTTAGGAATTTAAAGCCAAAATTGTTAACGTAGTTTTCAGACAGATATGTGCTATAATAGGATGCCTATAGTACAAATATGTAGAGGAAATTCGCAGACTGCTCTAAACTGATTGGACGATGCTCGAAGGGTAATCCATAGAAGATATGTATATATGTGAATGCAAACAAAGTAATCACTAACAAACATCTGCGATAGGAAGATCGCCATTGGCAGGGTCAAATGCTTTTAGGATATGTGGTTGCAGCGCAGCGAAGCCGATGCATAGGATAACCCAGAAAAATTATCGATGTTGTTTATGTTTTGTCGAAGTTAAGATACTCCTTCGAAAACACAATCATGGGTACAAGAGAATAATCATGCTACCTGTAGCATGATTTTCAAACTTGATTGAAACAAAAAAATAAGGAGCTGTTAAGAAAATACGTCACGCTGTCGGCGGGGAGGAGTGACAAGTTTTTTGATCATTTTAATACTTAGGAAGGAGAGGTTAATGTGATTTTATTTTACAAGTAAAACCTCTTGATACAGATTTCACACTCTTTCCTTTACCCTCTTTTCACCCCTTTGTTCAAGAATTTCTCTGTTTTCCCTTGTTTTCAAGAAAATCTTCTTTTTCTTTGCTTAAATTCGAACTAAATCAATAGAATCCAAAGAGAAAATCCAACTATTTGTTGTGAAAAGTTAATTATTCTTAATCGAAATGCCTGCTGTTATATTTTGGTTCAAAATTAATATCTTTTAGTAAAAAGGTCTATCAGTTGCTGAAGATTTTTAGCTGAAAATGTATTGCTTTTAATTGAAAAATCAGCTAATTAATTTTCCAGTGAGAATTTATCTTTTTTGTTTGAAAATTCAACTAGATGGTTTAAATTTAAACTAATACCTTTAAAATGGATGTAATTGATTTAAGATTAAAATGTTTTGTTGAAAATGCTTTTTTCTTTGGTTGCAGGATAATTTTTAACCGAAAGCTTAAAAAATGAAATTGTTTCTGAAAAAAGATCTTTTCCTTCCCCCCGCTGGGAATTGAACTACAGATCTTCCAATTGCCGGTCGGGTGCTTTTCCCTTAAGCTACTAGAGAGATTAAAAGAAGAATCCTTTTTCAGAAATACACCAAGAAAAAGATTTTTTTTTAGAAGAAAAATAATTTCTTTAATTTTTGATTCATAAGAGCTATGCATTAAACATTTTTGCAATGAAAAAAATATATTTCTTTTTGGAAAAAAAATCAACGAAAAAAAATCTTATTCGTGGCGTATTTCTAAAAAAGAATTCTTCTTTCAGTCTTTCTAGTAAATTGAGGGAAAAGCACCCCACCGGCAATTGAAGGCTCTGTGGTACAATTCCAAGCGGGGCAAAGGAGAAGACGTTTTTTTAAAAGAAAAAATCAAATTTCAAAAATCTTTCATTCCTAGCTCCATCTAGTCTGAAAAGACGTTTAGAATTTCATTTATTCTTTGATGATAATACTGATTCCTTGAAAATGAAGCTATTTCATTTTGAGTTGAAAATTGATCGCTTTTAGTTAAAAATTCAAATATATGTTTGAAAATTTGTATATTTTGTTTTGAACTTATCCTTTTCGGTAAAAAAAAAACAAATTTCTTGCTTTGAATTTCATTAGCTAAAAATTTAAATATTCCGTTTTAAGTTGAAAACTCAAATTTTATTGTTGGGTAAAAAAAGTATATTAAGTTGGTAAAAAATCAACTATTAACTTAAAAACTCAACTGTTTTGCATAGAATTTTCCTTTTGTCTTAAAAATGCAACAGTTTGGATGGCACTTTTCATCCTTGAATGCAAAAAAATCTTTCTCGGTTGAAAATTCATCTCCTTTGGTAAAAATCTTATTTTTAGCGGTTAAACTTTAGGTTTTTTATATAAAACAAAAGTCTTCTTTTGGTTCGAAACTTCAGATATTTTGATCAAAATTCCCTTTTCTTTTGCATAACAGTTAAACTATTTAATTGTAAATGCAGCTTTTCAGAAATTTATTTTTCATGTTTAAAAATTCAACTTCCATTTGACAAGTTTATCTTTTTACTTTGCGTATTTTTTTAAAGTGCAAGCATTTGTAGTTGAAACTAAATCTTTTTTTTTTAATTTGATCATTGCAATAAGCGATGATCTGCTTCCTACGATAATCTGCGTCAAAGAAGACGAAGGATGAACAAAGTTTTCAAAATAGCGTGACGTAGTTTTTGAAAAGCCTCTGAAGAAAAATTAAGTTATATTTATCAAAGGTCCTTTATTCCACCCAAAAACAATCACATCCGAAAATATTTCTTGAAAATCTTTCACGAAAATTGTAGACCAGAGAGAAAACACGAAATGTGCAATTTTTCCTTTGACTATGTGCTAGCAGGAAATTAACCATTGGCTATTCGTTCGACATTCATGAAATTTCTGAAATTCCTGGAGGTCTCTACTAGTTCACAGTCACTAACATGTACGATTTTTCCCTTTAAGGGGAAAAAAAGGATTTCCGCACGACTGGATTCGATTGAAAAAGGAAACTCTCTAGTGGCAAATAAAGCCAGGTATATATTCAGTTTTGTGCTGACACTTTAGTTCAGGCGTCCAACAATCAATTTGGAATTCAAATGAAAGGGATACAGGACTCGCAGGAAAAACATTTTTTCAGGTAAATGGGAACAGTATTCTCAAATAACGGACTTTGAGTATTATATTTAATAATAAAGTAAGTAAGCTAGATTTGGTACATTGTCAAAAAGACTAGTTCGACCTGGATTACTCAAAATTTCAGCACCATATTATTTTTAAGTCCTTCCTAATTGTAAATTTCAAATTTAAATCTCTGATGGAAAGCCTCAGTTTGTAGTATTCGACATTGTAACTCTGGCTAACTGTATTGTACACGTTTTAATTAAAAAATGGTTATTGTTAGCTATGCAAACTGGAATAATTTTATACTCGGACATTGTGCGAAGTAAATTGGACTCGGAAGCGATAATGTTGTATTATTGCATTTCATAATGTGATGTTTGCGGAATTGTAAAATATCACCAGACTTTTTAACTTTATACAATTGAAAGTTTAATTTTAAAACAGTAGGGTACAGAGGGGTTGAAACTGCCAGGGGGAGAAAGTGCCACATACGACAACAAAACAAGAAACAATTTGTAGGGCGAAGTCAAAGTTGGCTGAAGCTTATTTTTCATTACACTGCGCCTAAATTAAATGAGGTATTTCCTTGCTCTTGGCATGAAAACATTGTATAAGACATTAAAGTTCCATGTTTTATAGTATGTGGCACTTTTTTCCCGCAGCACTTTCAACCGTACTCTACCCTACAATTAAAATTTGTAAAACAAAATTTTTTAGAATTCAACTGTTTTTACTATTAATAATTTAAAAAATTCAAAATCAAGCATAAAAAATTGTTCAGTCTTAAAGTGGAAAGCTAGAGAGAAAGAAAGGCTCAATACATACCTTATAAATTCAACATTTCGAAACTGTTCAAATCTGCAATACTGAACCATTTTTTATATTTGAAATACTGTTTTGGAATCTTCTGAATTTCTTTTCGAAATTTCACAAGCCGAGGCGGAAAAATTATATATACATATTTCATATATAGTGTGAAGTTTTAAATACAATATTCATTTGTTTTATACGAGAAATGTATGAAACAAATCAATATTATATATAATACTTCACACTATTTATGAACTATACATAATAATTCCGCCTGGGAAACCATTTAAAATTTTTTTAAATATTTAAAAATTTTCACTTACTATTTATTTAAAAAAATGAAAAATATTTTGAATCTTCCCAGGAATCTTAAGAAATTTTCCATCCTTCTGAAACCTTTCAAAAGTTCTTAAAAAGCTTCTTGGTTTCAATTCTTAAAAACTGTATATTCTATTATAACTTTTTCCAAATATCAGAAAAGCAAAAACTAAAAACAGCCACTATAAGTCATATTTACAGAGTATTCAAACCAATCAGGTTTTCGCAAAAATATATGCGAGATATTGTAAATAAAACTTTTTAAGAAAATGATTATAAATAAAAAACTATTAATATTGGTAGAGGTTATGCTCGCTCAATTTTTTCAACAAAGCGGTAAAAAATATTGAGTTAAACAAACGGCCTGATAGTGACGATTTTGATATAACTTATCTGCACAATTTTTGTTCTATCCCCTTGAACAATATGATTTCGATCTGACCCCGATCGGGGCCAGACCATTCCAGATCGGGTCCCGATCGGGAATCCCGGTCGGAGCCAGATCGCGGATGAACCACACGCCCAGATCGGGGCCAGGTCGGGACACCCGATCGGTGCCCATCGGCACCCGATCGGTACATGATCAGTCTCAGCGACAGGCGCGAAAAGAGGTTTCAGTCTACAAAATTTAAATATACTTTTGAGAAACGTAAGATTATTGTAGATGGTATTAGTTTCGAGGAAAAGGTTAGTTTTTTATGAAAAAAATGGTTGATAACCAGAAATATTTCAATTAACAATTTTAATTTCTTGAAAAAGAAATTATGTCTATAAAACTTCTTAACAAATTAGAACAAGTTTTTCCGCAACAAGATTCCCTACAACTTGACTTTTTTGAATGCTTCCAAAGAAAATTATCGGAAGATAACCTATGATGTACGATTTATTAACATTTTACTCTAAATAAGTTCAATTTTCAGTCAATTGCATTACTTCTTGAGAAACTCGAGAAAGTGGCTGCAGATAATATTTTCACCGAAAAATTGAGCTATCATTTATTATATCGTTTTATTTTTTTAAGTCTGTTAAGAAGCAATATAGACCAAACAATTTTTTAACAAAAATGAAGTTTTGAATTAAATATTTCTGTTTATTTTAAATATTGTTTACAGAATATGAATCAAATTAATTTGTTTTATTATTTATTAGTTTCGACCAAATGGGCATTTTTATAAGTTGAAATGTCATTGTTTATGATAAAAAAGAAAAATAACTTAGTTTAGCATTTTAAACTTCGCGCGAAACCAATTAGATGCCGAATGCGACGCATGCGCAGTTGAGTAACTAGCTCTTGCTGGAATCTCTACACAATTGGCATTTTGATTGTAATACTTGATTCTGAAATTCATGTTATGAAAATTCGTCCTTAATGTTGTCTGTAATGAATTTATTATCAATACAGAATCAAAGTTTCAATAACAGAATCGATCGAATCACATATTTTATTCTCATTATCTAAAAACATTACAATTTTGTGCATACTGCAATACATTTCTTGTCAATATATTTGATAATTCTAACTCTACATTAAATCGAAAAACCTTGAGTTCTGAAATAATAATTTAAAACAAAAGAACTTGATAGATGTCATCATATAATAATATTTGACTCATCTAATGGTAAAAATACTAATTTTACCCGAAGCAATTCAATTGATTGTTAATGTATTTGAGGTTATGTTCCAATGAGCCCGCAGAGTGTAATTACTTACTCTCATCTTCCTCGTGCAGGTTTCGAGGTATACTGGCTGGTGTTTGGTACCTTTGAACACGTGGCTTACTCGCATTATGCATTTTTAATCATTGATAGAATATTATAAACGAGTAGTATGTATACAAATTTCAGTGCACTATCAGAAAACATCAAGCAGCACAAGTTCTGCGAGCGCATAGAGATGGCGTTTCAGTAGGAAATCAGTCTGGCCTGGTCGGGCCGGGACCCGTTCATTTTTCGGAACGGTAAAAATTAACAAACGTAAAATTTCAGAGTGGGTTATAATACATAATGGTAAAACTTAGAAATAGCAAAAGTAGGAAAGAGAAATAAGTCGGAAATTCAAAACTCTGAAAGGTATTTCTTCGAAAACCAAAGAAGCAGAAAGGGTGACAATTTAGAAGCGTTAAAATTAGGAGGGTGAACAATTAGGAATATGTAAATATACGGAGAGGAAAAATTTGGAAAGTAGAAAAATTCGGAATAGTTAATAAATATACCTATTAGCAGGTGTATAATTGTACATTTATGGTAGCAAACAAATGTTTATCGCAGTGAATTTAAATATCATATCGTAATAAATTTATGTTTTACGTTGAAAACTGTTTTTAAATTATATAATGATAAAAAATCATTATTTTTTCGTGAAAAATTTAAAATGACGGATATCATAAATTTATTATGATATGCTATTCAAATTTATTGTGATAAATATTTGTATGCTACCATGAATAAAAAACTATAGACCTGCTGATAACAAAATGTATTTACTATTCCGAATTTTTCCTCTCCGTATATTTACTTATTCCTAATTGTTCACTCTACTAATTTTAACGTTTCCGAATTTTTACCCATGCCGCTTCTTTGTTTTCCGAATAAATACTATTCGGAGTTTTGGATTTCGGATTTATTCCTTTTTCCGAATTTTTGGTATTCCTAAGTTTTACCATTATGTATTATAACTCATTCTGAAATTTTACCTTAAACTTCATCCGTTCCGAAAAATGAACGGGTACCATCGGGCCCAGGTATGGGCCACAGAGTTCTACCGATCAGGGCCAGATCGGGAAATCCGATCGGGGGCAGATCGGCATTAAGTTTGAAATCGGGCGATTTCTGCACGGGTATATGGAAATAATGGCGATTTATAAGGACCAGCTACATACAAATCTGTAACCTAAATTGTGAAATCATTTCTGTAATTTGATACTCATCATATATCAAAGTATTTTTATTGTATTTTGAAATATTTTGTCTTTATGTAGATGTATATAATCTGCGTTCCCCGGGGAATCAATCGTCATTTGATTAATTTCCTAATGCGGCACACGAAGGCACTAAAGCATGACGATGCTGAGATTTTCTCAAAGCCCTGGAAAAGTTCCTGTGAGTTTCATAACTTTTTTAATTGGTATTCGCTGATGAAATACTATAAAGTTTCTTAATCCATGGTTGCAGAAACTGGGGATAACAAAGATCACCCGTTCCAACAAATTGAAATGAAACTTTGGGGCATTTTCCTCTCCTTCGAGCGATAGAGAAGTGTTGAGAAGTTCCATTTGGATATCGATAATTTAATAGGATTCTATATATCAATAGCAACAAAGATGAAGTCATTTGCTGAGAAGTTCGAAATGAGATTTAATGCATAAAAGAAAGAAGGTCATTTGAGAAAAAAAGGAACAATCTAACGAGGGTTCGTACATAAAAAGCGTTGCAAATTTTGGATGTGGTAAACCATAAGCTACGCTACTAAATAAAAGGTGATTCAAAATATTAATATAAAAGACTTTACAGCTCAAACTACTCACAAAATAGGGAAAATTGGGTGATTTTTTTTTAGAAAAAAAAAGAGCAATAAATTGGTTTAAACAAAATTAATGTAGATACTATATCAATTTGAACATTAAATACTTTAAATTCCAAAGACATTAGGTCTAAATACTTTTAAATAACAGCAAACAGCTTTTAAACCAATCTTGTTATTAAAAAATATGAATCATTAACACCAAAGAAGAATTATTAGCAAACAAATTAATTTGTCACCACAAAGGTTGCATTAAAGAACAAATAGTAGAACTTTCAAACCAAGGAGACTATTTTTTAAGAACAAACTTTAACTTTTAACCAAACAGTTGAATTTTTAAGCCAGAAAGATGTATTTTTCGAAAACCTTTGAATTTTCCACACAAACAAATTTATATCTGAAAAAATATGATCTTTCAACCTAAAACGCTGTATATTCAATCAAATCTTCGAAGTTTCACACAAAATAATTGAAATGCAACCGAAAACAGATTAATTTTCAATCACATAGTTAAATTTTCTATAAAAAATGATGAAAAATATTTACAAAACAATTGAATTTTCGACCAACACGTATAACTTTTAGCAAAAGAATTTAATTAGCAAAAACATAATTTAATTTTGAACAAAATAGTAAAATTTTTAACCAAACATTTGAACACTTACGAAGGTACTTAATTAACCAAATGATCGAATTTTTAAATAAGAAAAAAAAATCAAACAAAAGTAGAACCGATTTCTATTAAATACTTGAATTATTATTAAAACAGTTAATTTTAAACCAAGAAAGATGCCTAGAAAATTATTTTTCTATCCAAAAAGACTCATTTTTGAATATTGACTTCTTCTATCAGCATCTTACCGCAAACGTTGGGAAGCTATTGGAATCGTTAAACAAAATCATCGAAATACCACTTTTTAATACCACTTTTTAAGAAAAAAATAGCCATACGTCTTCATACCATACGTCTTCAACAAAACAGTTTTTCATTTTCAAAAACATAATTAAACTTATAACAAAAAAGTTGAATTTTTGACCAAATGGCTACATTTTTAAACTAAGCATATAAATTTTCAATCAAGAAGATCAATTTTCCCCTAAAAAACTAATGGCAAACAAAATAGTTCACCCTAAACCATTTAGGAGCACTTTCAACGATTGAAAAATTATTTTTCTACCCAAAACGACTCATCTCTTATTATTAACGTTGCCTATTATGATTTTTTAGCACACATTCCTTATAGTGGAATTTTCCATCAAACGTCACGAAACTTAGAAAAATTCCAATTCACGCCCAAAAAGTATTATTTTTTAACAGAAAAGTTATTTTTTTAGACAGAATAATTAAACTTTTAACAAAACATTAAATTTTTAAACCTGTAAAGGTGCATATATAACCAAATGTTCGAATTT
>NC_046659.1:82809305-82835061 GCF_010883055.1 Belonocnema kinseyi | reverse complement strand
AATAGAAGCAATTTCAATCAGATATTTAAATTTTCAAGAAAAAAAGTTCATTTTAAATCGAAACACATAAATTTTCAATCTAGCAAGAGGAATTTTCTATCATAAAAAATTAATTTTTCATTCAAATGAACAAATTGTATAAATAAACGTTTGAATTTCCAATTATCAAGATACATTTTCTACTAAGAAATGAATTGTGAACAAAATAATTTAATCTTCAACCATATAGATGCATTTTTAATTAAGAAAATTATTTTTGTACCCAAAAAGACTTATGTCTTATTATTGACTTCGTCCATTAGCGTGTTACCTCACGTATTTCGAAAGTATTGCATGCCAACCGCGTCAACTTAAATCATATCTTTGTTTTAAGTCTCGCTAGCCTACTTTACAGTTGGTGAAAGTTTAGAAGGTATGTATCGCAATTTAGCTTTATTTTTTATATTTTCATCCTGCTAATAACCTTCGTGCCGCCCTCTACAAGCTCGGTTATCTTTCCATCAATCTGTTCATTATTAGTAAATAACCTACCAAGATACACGTACTTATCAAACTTGTTCTATCCTCTCATCGTCTAAGGTAATACCGCATACTATTTTCTCACCCTTCCCATCAAGTACCACGATTTTTGTTTTATTAACGGTTATTTTCAGGCATTCAACTGGAATCTCCTCTAAATTCATGGTTAAAAGGATCCACATAATTCTGTTTGTGTAAAAAAGATATTCATGTGGTTTTAAACAAAACATTCAAGAGGACTATGCTTTTGTTTCAAGAGAATTTTTCTCTGTGTATATCATCTGCGAACGCTAACCCACGCACCTTAGTCACTTGTTAATGAATATAATAAATAGCCAAAAGGCCATAACGCCTCCTTGTCTAACTCCTTGTCTAGTATTGACCCAGCGACTCAGTTATTCATTTTCTCTCCCACTTGCATTGCACCCTGCATACATTTTCTTTATTGCTTTTAGGAGCTATCCATTGACTCCGTTCTCTCTAAGGGCTTTCCAAAGTTTAGTTCTATTCAGCTTCTAAAAGGCTTTTTCCAGACCAGCAAATCCACAAAAAAGTTTTTTGTTTACCGTAAGACTTTTTTCTGTGATTCTGTTTAAATCTAAATGTCGGATCTGCACATGATCTTTCTGGCATATGTACGTCGAGATTAGACTTCCCAGATATTTTCTTCTGTTATTTTCATGACCCGATTAATAAGTATTTTTAATATATTTTGCTTACGATGCTAAGAAAGCTGATACCTCTGCAATTAGTGCAGTAGCTTTTATCTTCCTTCCCCTCATGTGTTGGGAGGATGATGGTCTATTTCCAGCCATCTGGAACTTCCCTGATCTCAATATAATAATTGTTTAATAGTACAATGAAGCCCTTCAATAGCCCTCCCTTCTATAGCCCTTCCAAGAATCGTCACCGCGCCGCTGGTAGGTGTAACAGGAGCTGCTTGGGTTGCGCGAGGTCTGCGGATGTCACTCAGGCGAGCACTCAGGAGTGAAAAAACAAAAGCAAAGTGGGCTATAATGAGCTAGTTCCCACCCACCGTCTGCCCCAAAATCGGCGCTATTAAAGAGTTTCACTGTATGTAGTCCCACAGCATTTAGGCGCCACAACGTGAATACTGTTTGCACCATCAGCCCTACCTCTTTTCAAGTTCTCAATTATATTCTTAACCTCAGAGACACTAATTGTTTCAAATAATTCTCCTGAAAAAAGAAAAGAAAAAATTATTTTTTTGGACACAAATAAAAAAGAGGAAAGAAAAATGTGAAGGTACCTCCCCTTCCTTCTCTTTTTATTACTTTCTTCTTTTTTATTTTCATTATTGTAAAATTATATAGACAAAAAGCTTTGATTCTTGGGTGTCAGGGAGAGAGCACCTTGATTCCGTTGCTGTTTCTGTTTGCTTGAATTATTTTTGTTTGCCTTGATAAGGGTGCTGTATGAGTGCCGGAACGTTGATGATTATATTTTACAAATGTTCTTTTATTGTGATTTTATAATAATAAAAATAAAAAAGGCGAAAGAAATAAAAAGATGAGAAAGGGGATTTGGTTGGTTGCCTTCTCATTTTTCTTTCCTCTTTTTTACTTTTGCCCAAAAGAAGAATTTTTTTCAGAAATTTTTTTATCTTTTGCAAATTGCAGTAAGAACATTTCATGGCGATTGTAAAAATTTGGTCGAATTCTGCACATTAATTGGATTATTAGACGTTTAATAGGATTTTTAATTTGACTTTAATCTCATTTAAATTACTTAAATTTCAATTTTTCATACAATTTTCTGACGGATTCAAGTAATGGATGGAAATCGTTCAATTCCGCGCAGAAGGGACATCAACCTTTGACTCTCTCTTTACTTTCTTAAAGATACATGCAATTAAAAATGTTACGTGAGCGGTAAAAATTATCCCCCCCCCCCCTCTTTCACATAATACAACGTAACAAAATATAAACCCCTCCCACCTTTCTAATGTTAGGTAATAAGTAAATACTTCCTAAAACCTTTTCCAGGCCAGTATGAGCACTGAAGCATTGCGGTTGATGCACTCCAAAGGTTTTTTTCAATCTGTTTCCCTTATTTCGTGATTCAGTGGGTAAATAAAACTGCCGAAAAATATCGCAGTTTAACTTTCCCCCCGGCTTCTGCGGGATTCGTTCAGACATTCGGTGCCGGAGTCAAATCAAAAGTTATCCGGTAGTCTGGTGCGCGAAGGGTGGTTCGGGTTTTCGAGGGGTGAAACCTGTTTCCGAGTGGCAAACCGCTCGCAAGCATGCAGCAGCTCCTCAATCCCCTTTCTAACCCTTTCCACTGCATATTATCCTGTTTCCCTCAGTCTTTCTCTCTTCCACCAGGACGAGCTCCAGTAACCGTCGTTCCAAAAGCCCACTAGGTAAAGTTGTAAGTAGCGCTTTCGCCCGTTTGATTGCATTAGCTTATTCAACCAAGTTCGGACCGCCTCTTTTTCAGCATCCTGGCTCGCAAGAGTTCTCTCACGTTCTGCTAAATACGCACTGAATGCAACACGCGCATCGACCATTTACCGTGTACGAGCCCTTATTCCGCAAACTGCTTTACGGCAACAGCAACACTGAACAGATCCCACCTGATAGTCGAAAATGGCTTTTGATTAGAATATTAATTTATTACTAGAAATGTACTGCTCTAGGCTATTTAGGATGTTTGGCCAGTACAAATGGCGAATGCTGAGAGAGGCGATTGCACCCAGCCCTGACAATAAAGAAACTAAATAGAAAAAATGTATATCATATACATAAAATACATTAGGTCTTTTAAATTCCTTGATAAATTTGGGCTCCCTACTAACGAGACCTTTATTTTAGTGACTGGACCAAGGCTATAGTGCTTGTAGGTAGCAAACCATGTGCGAAAGTCGATGGATTGAATGAAATAACGGAACTTAAGAATTATGAAAATATTGTAAATGTGCGAATTAGAATCCTAAAGGAGTCGGGTATAATTAATGTCCTTTTTACATTCTCATCTAATGAGAAGGTATTGGTTTTATGTAAAATTTCACTTTGTCGGTTTTCATAAAATCTTCATGTTTTGAGACTGTCTGTCTGTAGTCTGTAGTCTGTATTCTGCAGGCACGATAACTTTCGAAAAATTGATCAGATTGGATTCTGCTTTGGTATACTTGTTTAAGAATACTTTTTTTATGACTTTTTTTATATGAAATAAAAATCATTAGAGTTAGAGCATTTTCAAAGTCCAAAAAAACAAACTAAAATGAACATTTGAAGCCAAAAACGCATCATATGAAAAAAAGTTAAGAAAAGAAAAACGTTGATTTTTGACGACCCTGAATTTAGCTATGCATATAGATTTGAAAATTGGGGAATTTATTTAAACAAAAGTAATTGTCCAATCAAAAAAATAAAAACATTTCTGAATTCGGCTAAGCCATACCTCTAGGTGGTTTTCGAATTATGCAAAAATAATGATTTTTAAACAATTTTATTGTTATAAACAAATGGGAACGCAATATAAACAAACGTAAAAGCTGAAAAACATTTTCAAGCCCCCCTCCACTCTGACTCGAAAAATCCATTAGAAATAATTTTTAAAATTGGGAACTATAGCTAGAACGAACTAATTGTCCCAGAAAAAAACTGAAGGTGATTTTGGAATCATTGAAAAAATATTATTATTTAAACAATGATATTGTTTATAATATTTATAATTTATTCAAACAATCAGTGAACAACAATTCCAACTGACCGACAAGTAGATATCTAATATGGAATATTTTAGAATGGAAATAAATTTTTCAAAATGCAAAAATTCCCTTTTAAACATTGTTTTTATCCCCTCCACTCTGACTCGAAAAATCCTTTGAAAATGATTTTTAAAATTGTGAACTATAGCTAGAACGAACTAATTGTCTAAGAAAAAAACTGAAGGTACCATTGAAGGCCTCTCATCCATATCTCAAGGTGATTTTTGTATCATTGAAAAAAAATTATTATTGAAACAATGATATTGTTTATATTATCTATAATTTGTTTCAACAATCAGTGAACAACAGTTCCAACTGACTGACAACTAGATATCTAAGTTCCCAATTTTAAAAATCATTTTCAATGGATTTTTCGAGTCAGAGTTGACGGGGTAAAAACCATGTTTAAATTGGAATTTTTGCATTTCCAAACGTTTATTTCAATTCTAAAATATTCCATATTAGATATCTAGTTGTCAGTCAGTTGGAATTGTTGTTCACTGATTGTTTAAACAAATTATCAATATTATAAACAATATAATTGCTTAAATAATAATTTTTTTCAATGATTCAAAAATTACCTAGAAATATGGATGAGAGGCCTTCAACGATACCTTCAGTTTTTTCTGGGACTACTAGTTCGTTCTAGCTATAGTTCCGAATTTTAGAAATTATTTTCAATGGATTTTTCGAATCAGAGTGGAGGGGGTAAAAACAATGTTTAAAGTGGAATTTTTACATTTTGAAAAATTTATTTCCATTCTAAAAAATTCCATATTAGATATCTACTTTTCGGTCAGTTGGAATTGTTGTTCACTGATTGTTTAAACAAATTATAAATATTATAAACAATATGATTGTTCAAATAATAATTTTTTTTCAATGATTCAAAAATCACCTAGAGATATGGATGAGAGGCCTTTAACGATACCTTCAGCTTTTTTCTGGGACAATTAATTCGTTCTAGCTATAGTTCCCAATTTTAAAAATAATTTTCAATGGATTTTTCCAGTCAGAGTGGAGGGGGTAAAAACAAAGTTAAAAGTGGATTTTTGCATTTTGAAAAATTTATTTCCATTATAAAATATTCCACATTAGATATCTAGTTGTCATTCAGTTGGAATTATTGTGCACTGATTGTTGAAACAAATTATAAATATTATAAACAATATCATTGTTTAAATAATAATTTTTTTTCAATGATTCAAAAATCACCTAGAGATATGGATGAGAGGCCTTCAAAGATACCTTCAGTTTTTTTCTGGGACAATTAGTTCGTTCTAGCTATAGTTCCCCATTTTAAAAATCATTTTCAATGGATTTTTCGAGTCAGAGTGGAGAAGGTAAAAACAATGTTTAAAGTGGATTTTTGCATTGTGAACAATTTATTTCCATTATAAAATATTCCATATTAGATATCTAGTTGTCATTCAGTTGGAATTATTGTGCACTGATTGTTTAAACAAATTATAAATATTATAAACAATATCATTGTTTAAATAATAATATTTTTTCAATGATTCAAAAATCACCTAGAGATATGGATGAGAGGCCTTCAAAGATACCTTCAGTTTTTTTCTGTGACAATTTGTTCGTTCTGGCTATATGTCTGAATATAGAAATTTATTTGAAAATGCTTTTCTGGCTGTCAGTCAGAGGGGAGGGGATATAAATAATGTTTGATGGAGAAAGTGTTAACTTTGTTTGTTTGGTTAAAGCTTGAAACAATATTATTTTTATTTAGTTTGCGTTATCAGGTTTTACTTAACATTGTTGTACATTAAATCGTGAAAAACGAAAAAAATTTTTTTAAGCATTCTATTTGTTTAAATAATTTTTTTTTTGTTCATTCATAAACCACCTAGGGGTATTTTATTGAAGTATGCAGCAATGTGCTTGAAAATATTTTTTAGCTTTTACGTTTGTTTATATTGCGTTCCCATTTGTTTATAACAATAAAATTGTTTAAAAATCATTATTTTTGCATAATTCGAAAATCACCTAGAGGTATGGCTGAGCGGAATTCAGATATGTTTTTATTTTTTATATTGGACAATTACTTTTCTTTAAAAAAATTTCCCCAATTTTCAAATCTATATGTATAGCTAAATTCAGGGTCGTGATTTTTAGTAGGTCACCCACGACCCAGAAGTTAGCTATGCATATAGATTTGTGCAAAATAACATACCTTGAAGTATCATGAATGAAAAAAATTTTAAACAATGCAAAAAAGTTAGTTTAAACATTGTTTTTGCCCCCTCACGCACACAAATTTACGATATCCCATTATGCATATGGATTTGATTATTTATCCTACATTGTAAAAAAAAACAAAATTCCTAAAGAAAAAGTGAAGATAGTTCTGGATTCTCCTCGACAATATCTCCAGGTGTTTTTCTTTCGTTTTTTTAAAAAATTAATTATTTAAAGAATTATATTGTTTATAATTTAAAAAAATTTATTTAACAATTGTGGTAAACAACTCAGGGTTGTTAAGTGAAAAATAACATACCTTAAAGTATCATTAATGAAAAAGATTTTAAAAAATGCAAAAAAGTTAGTTTAAACATTGTTTTTGCCCCCTCTACGCACACAAATTTACGATATCCCACGGCGCATATGGATTTAATTATTTATCCTACATTGTAAAAAAAAACCAAAAGTTCTAAAGAAAAAGGTAAGATAGTTCTGGATTCTCCTCGGCAATATCTCAAGGTGTTTTTTTCATTTATTTAAAATTAATTATATATAAATACCAAAAATGTCTAGAAGTTTGTTATAAAATCTGATTAAAAAATATATATAGTAAACAAAAATCTGCTCGCTTTGCGGGCACGTTCTTATAGCGCTCTGTGTGCGTGGCTAACAAGTTTGAATGCGCCTGTGGCGCGCGATTATTGATTCTCGCGCTTCACGCTCGATGATGCATTCACCTCGCGATACACGCTCAGTCTTTGTGTTTACACTACATTTGTGCGCAATTTAAAAAAAATTAAAGGTCAAAACATCGATAACTTCTATTTGGTGATTGAGAATCCTCTTTTGTCGAACCTCCTGCAGCTTTAACGAACACATTCTCATTATGTATCTCGTACTTCGCATTCGATTTTGTCGAAAGTGCAAACTTTCTTGCATTATTGCATTCTCATCAGAGAAGGTATTAGATCTGTGTAAAATTTGACCCCCCCCCCCCAGTTTTTCTCAATTGTCCACGTTTTGAGACCCCCTGAATCCGAAAAAACAGGTTTTTACGAATGTGTCTGTCTGTCAGTATGTCTGTATGTATGTCTGTCTGTATGACTCTGTGAATAAGATAACTTTTGAAAAAAGTAATCTATTAGATTGCCCTTTGGTACACTCGTTTAGTGTCCGAAACTAACGGTCAAGTTCATTAGCCAGCCATCTTGGATGAAAATTCAAAAAGTGGTCACATTTTGAATATTTTTTCGACCACTTTTTTAAAAATTCTAAAATTATCTGTATGGTTATTCATAGTATTAAAAAAATTTAACAATTTATCCTAATAACTTTTTTCGAAAAATCAAAAATTACTAGTTATAGCATTTTCAAAATCCAAAAAAAAAAACTAAAATGAACAATTAAGGCTAAACAACGCATGATATGAAAAAAGTCAGAAGAAGAAAAACGTTGCCTTTTGAAAGCCCTACAAGATTATGATAAAAACTTTTTCAATTTGGTCGAAAAGTTGAACATTCCAAATTTGATCGTACCAAAAATAATGAAAAATTCGAAAATTTCATTTTTTGGTCAAACTAAGCAAGATACGAAAAAAATGAAAAAGCTTAAATTGCGCACCCTGAAATGAACCACAAACTTATAATGAATCACTTTCCGATATAAGTTACGAAAAAATGAGACAAAAACTGCTCATCCAAAAAAGAGCTATAATTTTTGATAGAACACGTAGTTTTTCCTTTATTCGAAAAAATTACATTCAAAATAAAAATATTAAATTTGTTGGAAAAACGACACAAGGTATTAACTTACATTGCCAGATAACAGTTGTTCACCTAAGAAGATCTTAATTATTTTTCGCTAGGACGAGTAGATTTTCTTTTAATCGTAAAACACAAGATAAAAAAATGCAAAACTTAACTTTTTAGAAAAAGCACAGAAAAGACGAAAGAAGACAAAGGCTCCAATATAGGACCCTATATAGATTCCTGTATTAGACCCTATATAGATGTGCAGTAGTTTTTCTATGATAGTAAAAAACAAGATTAAAAATTTTAAAAATTATTTAAAAAAGGAAATAAGAATTAGTATGATTCAATTTTGATGCATCTTTTGAATTGTAATGATATACATTTATTGAAATGACACATGTTTCAGAGCAGCTTATAATACAATTTAAAGCAAAATAAGAAACAAATACAAAAATAATCATGATTAATACAATTTCCGATTTATTTTGCAATTTTTTAATAAGTAAACACAGGCAGAGTTACATAAAAAATGTATTATAATTGATATGAAAGTGTTGTGAATAATGTAGAAAAGTTGACATCTCGGAGAAAATCAAGTGCGAAGCACGAGATACGTGAAGAGAATGTGTTCGTTAAAGCCAAAAGAGCTTTAACAAAAGAGAGTTCAAAATCACAAAATTACAGTTGTCGGTCCGTTCACCTTCGATTTTAAAAGGTCTGTGCCCGAATGCGAAAGAAATGCAAAGACCAAGTGCGGAGTGCGATTGCTATCAGTCGCGTGCGGTAGGTGCGCTCAAACTCTCTTTTTAACGAAAGAGAATTCACAATTACAAAATTATAATGGTGAATGTTTTGAGTCTAAATTTTAAAATATTTGCGCAAGAATGTGCGCTAATAGTTACCTCTTCAAATTTATTAACTGTTTGATAAACAAAGCACCAATATTTAGGCATTTCAATAGTTTTCAACAGATTCAAGTATCTTAAAACTTAAACGGATCTTCTAAAATTTATAAAATGTTTTTGGACTCTTTCGGAACTGACATGAATTTTTTCTAAAAGTTAATTATATCCTGTAAAATAACAAAATTTTAAAAATAATTTTCTAGATTCCTTTCCGACGATTCTTAATTTTTTTAAATTTCCTTCAGAATTTTAGTAAAATTATATTTATATAACTTTAAACACAAACTGACAATAATTACCTAATATGCAATTGAAAGTAATAATGTCAGTTTGAATAAACAATAATATGTATCCAAATAATCACATTAAACCATTTTTTATACATGGAAATCCATTGGGTAAAACAGTGGCATGTCAAAAGAACTCGCAATTCGACTTCTCGAGCACGAAGACGAGGCAGCAGACAGTAATTGGGATTTATCTAATATAGAACGCAATCCCCTTTTATCGGATTTTCTCGTTTATCTTGGATGCTCGCCGAGAAATGATAGAACTTCGTCATATGTAAAATTCTATCTTATAAATTTCTAAATTATACAATAAATTACTTTACGATTCAAATAAACAGAAACTCATTTTCACCTCGTCCAGTTTTATGACCTCCTATGCATTCCCAAAATAATAAAAGAATTTCTGGGCACATCCAGAGAAGTCTGAAATTTATTAGTGGAAAGTCGCATTTAAAATTAATACCCGAATAAAGAGGAAAAGAATGTAATAATTCGCCGACACTCCTAGAGTTTACGGGAGGTTCATCAACCAGCCACCTCGTAATTCCAGCAACCCTCACTGACAATTAACACGACGTCACTCGAGTTAAGAGTCGTTTTAAGAGATTCCACCCATAACCCTCAATACTGACATTTGAATTTTGCATTCCAAATCTCCTCAATTTTATGTGCAGTAAAGTCACCTTTTTTATGAAAATTTATAATCCTAGAGCCATAAATTTGTAAAATAAATGGCGCCTAGTCTGTCTTTTATTTTGGCTTTTATATACAATTAAAAAAAAATTTCTATGAATTAAAAAAGTTTCAATTTAATTTTAGTGAAATGCCAAATACAGTTCAATATTTTTACAAGTGCTTAAAAAGTGCTCTGAAAGTAGGATAAAAGGACTAGAAAAATAAAAATACGTCATGTTTTTGCCATCATTTTTAGGGACAACATTTCTGGAAAATGTCCTCTTAGTTTTTAGTTTATTTCTTTATTTTATTTTTAATGTTGGAAAAGGCAATTTCCTATAGCCAAAGGGAACAAAATCAGTCTTTTCTCAGAAACAATTTTCGAAAAACACTACTGGAAATGTTTCAATTAACTTTTGACATTTTTCGCAGGTGTACATGAGATTCATATTTCAAAACATTCTGCCGAAATAGGGAAAACGTTGTAAAAACATATTAAGCTCGCCCTGTTTCAAATGGATTTTTTAGAGTATGAATTTTGACTTGCAAGGATTAAAAAAATAAAGTAAAAGGGACTGTTTTATTACTTTTGCCGTAAAAAAGTTCTGCGAAAATGGGGCGGATTTTGTTACTTTTGTTTCGACAATACTCTTTTTTGGACACAAGCCCTATTAGTATTTATAGAAAAATTAAAACAAAATACTGCAAAATAGGTTTAAAACATTTTTTAAAGCTTATTTGTTTTCTTACTTTAGCTGATTTTAGAATAATCATAAGCATTAGGGCTTTTAGAATAAAACTCTTTGTTTATACTAACTCATTTTTTTAGCAAAACTTACCGCTTTGTAGAAATGTAATCATTTAAACCAGAATTATCTTGCGCAAACCGTAAAAATAGACCGGATGCTCTTTTTTCTATTATGTTTTTAACTATTTCACATAGTGCTTATACAGGGTGGACACGCTGGGGCTTACCAAAAAGTATGCAACTCGTCTTACACGTTGACGCTATTCTTATGGGAGTGTATGCGGGGTTGCATACATTTTGGTAAGCCCCAATGTGTCCACCTTGTATAGAGATTTTATTGGCTAATATTCACAAGTAATTGAAAAAAATTTGACCATTTTATGCACTCAGATTTTCTATAATAAATAACATTCCAAACCGCCTCAAATATATTATTTTCATACAGTGCAATCAATGAGAATATGGGAATATAAAACTAGGAGTGCAAGGAATTATATTTTTGGGGCATATGAATTTCACACGTTGCTAAACGCAGCATGATAATTATTTTCAAGATTTATCCAAAAATAGCAATACAACGCGATCAGATAAAAAACTTCTGCAAAGTGATTTTTAAAATCCTCAACTCAAAAATATATTGAACTCTACACTTGCTTTATATCTTTTTTTCAGCTCGATTAAATTGATATTTTTGAATCTCAAATATTTAAAAAATTTTAATAACATTATTTAGACCGTTTTAATTTTTAGGCCGGGGCAGGAGCGTGAAAGGACATTTCGCGTATACCTTTTATTTCTAATTTTTAACAGAGTCGTATAAAATTCAAAAAAAAACTTTATTGTGTTTTGATACAACTACTTTACTAACGCAGCTTTAGAAAAAATTTATTTCTCAAAGGAACATAAAAAATGAATGGAACCTGATAGTTTATATAATAGAGTAGTAATAAAAATGGTTTAGATATTATTCTGACAATAGGTTTAGAGACTGGATTCAAAATGTTTAAATAATTCCTGGATATAAGCTATTAAAAAATCGACATATTTTCCTTATGTTTATTTTTTAAATTTGCTAATTTCTCAAATTGGATAAACTTTATTGTATTGCTTTCTCATAAAGGTAGGTCGTTCAAATCCACTCTTCGTATATATTTCGATATAATTTTACCACAGGAGTTCGAAAAATTTGTATTGAAAAAATGTCCGTGTTTGTTACTTTTTTTCTGTTCACCATATTTCTAAAAGTTAAAGAGCTGATCATAAAATTGGGTAAAGATGTAGTATTCTGTGTGTATCAAGAAAACTTTATCGTCATTCAAAGTACAACAATACTATATGTAATATTCAGAATTGGGGCTTTTTCGACACTTTTTCAAAAAAATATCGTTTCTTTGAAGAATCCCAATTCGGCCCGTGTTAGAGGTAGCAGATTTTATTAAATTTTTTCAGCATTTCCTCGAGTTCAATGTTGCTTTTGAACATTTTGCTTGAAAATGAAATGTGAGCTGATCAGTCTACGCCAACACGATTTTTGAAACTTCTTTCAACAATATTTCCTGGATGTGCCGTAGTCATTTCTACAAAACATAGAATTTCCATCAGGACCCCTCAATAAATTGTTTAAGCAAGAAAAAGCATTACCTACCTAATACGGTGAGAAGTTTTTTCGTACGAGATGCCTGGACTAACGCACCATTACCGATTCATGCAATTTCAGAAATATTGTTTATTCTGTTTTATGAAAAACCTCTTTTGATATTTAAAATAAAACAATACTTTATCTAGTATATTTTTTCGCCTTTTCGAGACGCATCGAATGACCAATTGTTAAACCTTTCACGACTCACCAGTACCGGTTGATTAAGTGTAAACTAAATTTTGTATTTGGTTTATAGAAAACTTTGGTCATATTTGGAATGCTACAGCACTGTACCTGACATGTTTGTTCGCGTCTTCGAGACGCGTCGTTCGAGCTATTGATGAAACTTCCATGACCTTTTTTTATCTGGCAATACTGGTTTATAAATGTAACAAATGAATTGTTCATCGTCTTCATATGAAGAGAATGTACTTCATATTGCGCAAATTCCTGAGAGAGACGTGATAAAGGTTTTAATCCGAAATCAAATCCAATTAAGAAAACTAAGGTCTCTAAACTGATGGGAGCAGATTAGCTAATTTAGATAAAAAGTTGTTAATTTTAACAGAAGACATCGATTGACACTTTTAAAGGCTCTCTAAATTGCTACAGATAAGATTTTTCACAACAGAAAACATTAACTTGAAAAATATTTAAAATCCGAATTTTTCTTCTTTTGTTAGAAAAAACCCTCCTGTTATGAGGAAGAAAATTTATTTGATACCCATGAGGAAGCGAAATTCTCTTTACAATGGTTTGTAGGTCATATTTGGAATTAGCAACTTCAACCACCCCTTCCCGTTACAGTTAGTGTAGTTTTGTTATGTTTCGCAGGCCCAGCCTTTAACCTACACGGAAAAAAAATTCTTGAGGCGAACGAGTGAATCGAGAATATATTAAACTCAAAGAAAGTGTACGCTTGAATGAGGTAAAACGTTTAGTTAGAAGAGTTAAACATTTAGTTACACTATGTAAATTGTTCTCGTAAATTAGTAATTTGGACAAAATTGCTAAGTTCGGAAGTTTATTATTTTCGACAGATTATGTATAATTGTATTATTTTCAGATTAGAAAAAAAATTTAGTTGTTATAGAAATATATTAACTCACACTAGCTAATCTTTCGTCTGATATCGCGGAAATGAATTTCCCTGAAATCCGTGTAATGCATTTGGAGATCAAGTTTGTTGTTTTTAACGCGTTTCTTGATATTTCAATATAGTTATCGCCTACAATCGAAACAAATGTAAATTATTAATACTGCGTCATAAGCTCCATTTAATATTAACATTCGTGCACATTTTAAGTGGTAAAAAGCGTTTAATTGTCCAAAGTAAATCTCAACTGTCACGGCTCCCGATTAGACCGTCGCCATTTTATTTCGCTGCTCCCATAATGCACCGGCGCTCTTCCGATAATTGCTTCAGACACCTATTCTTAATATCCCTATTATAGCTATACTTATTAGGGGTTTGACTATACGATATCCTTGGTATATGGAAAATGATCAAGGATATTCATTTTCGCTGATCCAAGGATCTTTCTAAATTCCTTCGTTCGTTTTCAGCTAAATATTTAGCTATAATAAGGAACAATATCCCTGTCACAGCTCAATTTTTTTTACCGTGTAATTATTTCAGTCGGGTGTATTCCGATAAACTAATTTTTTTCTAGAGGGAAAATGATGGAGATGTAGGAAAAGTGGCTCAGTAATGGGGGAGGGGCAGTAAAAGTAAGAGAAACATGGAGAGGGGAGCTAGCGATGGGAAGAGAGGGGACATAAAGTCCTAATGGTGAATTATGGGAGTGGAGGGGAAATGGGCGACATGAGTGGGAGTACAAGAGAACGGGAGGGGGAAATAAGAACGACCTAATGAACATCCCAATACACTACTTTTCTATTAGTTTGTCCTTATTGGAGTTTTGAACAATTTTAAGTAATGTCGGCACTTTTGTACTGATTTATATCATACCTGGTAATAATTTTTTTCATTAGAAGTAAATAATAGAGCAAAGTCATGAGACGTGAGACCTTACCCCGTATTTCAAACACGACAATTCAGAGGATTTATTTCGGTCAACTATTAAGCTTTCAGTTCTTCAAAGAGCTCATGTTTCCGATTATACTTTCGAATAAAAATCAAGTAAATCTAGGACGGAAACGTGAAAGAGTCGTCGGGATTTCATATGCATTCAAATGGGCATAATTTTTCGCACCATTCATGGAGATGAAATGGGTTTTACCATTAATTAGGGGTTTTGGTTGGTGGCAGGAGGACTCCAGGTTGGGCGATTCTCTAGTAATGGGTTACGAGTCGTCAGTGCCATGAACATATTCCGCTAAATCAAAAGCAGCCCCCGCACTATTCCTCATCGAGTAAGAGGGAGAGTAAAGTTCACTTGGACGAGGTGGTCAGTTGGGATGAAAATGGGCGAATCAAGGCAGAAAGGGTAGAAGTTATTTCGCCCATACGAGATTTATTTAAAATATATTTTCAGCCCTTTTTCCTCTTGTATCAATCTACCTCGTGTTTATCTGCTTTGAACTGGATTGTTCAATCTAAACTGATTCAAACAGTCGAAAGTAGAAGCAGCATTTGCCTAATGAAGTAGAAGATTCATTCAAATGAAAGACATTTTCCTTATTTTCAAAAACCTATTTGAATCTCACCGTAAACCGAAGACTTATTGCATAGAGAAATTGGTCTTACGTAAGAAGAGAATCCAGTTTGCATAAAATATTCCCAGTGGAAAAGAAAAGTTCAGATTCGTTCTTCGACATTTTGAGAAGATCAAGACTGAAAAGTGAGATTTATGCCCATTGATACTTATCTTTTCCAAAGCGAAAATTTATTTTATTTTGTGAGATAAAATGTATCTGTTTGGTAAGAAATTATCGTATATTGTTTGGGTACTGGAACCGGTTGTAGTGATTAAAATTAATCTAGTGTGTTAGTGTGCACAGAAATCTAATATTCGCGTCCAAGGTAATTAGAACACTGACCAATTGGAACGCGTGCCCCGAGTCGTAAAGTACAATTGGCACGTGACATACATTTTAATGATTTAACGATGTCGATGTTAAACCTATTCACAGTGGATGATGCAAATTTGAGCAAAATTAAGATTATTGAACATATTTACGAAATCGTTTCTGGAGAAATAATTATAATTGGATAGGTTTTTGATTTTTGCTAATTTTTTAACATATTTTTAGTTGTTAAAAATATTTGAAATCCTTTGAACAATTGATTTATTATGAAAATACAAAAATAAGTATATATTTGGATGATATAGGTATTATAAATAATTTAAACAATGTTATTATTTGTCCTAATTAATTCCTAGCCGTTGGAACAGAAACTATATTTTTAAATTCATGATTCAATAATGAAAAAAGGAAAAACGTATTTCATTAGCAAATTTGCAACAAAATTAAATCTTTTATGTACCACTTTACTGATTAATTTTTCAATTAGTTTATAATAAGAATACCTTTAAACCAAATTTTAAACGATTTTTAAACCAAAACAGTCAATTATAACAATAAATGACGAATTTTCAACAGGATGCACGAGTATGAACTCTCAATCAAATAGTTTAATTTTGAAATGGAAAAGATCAATTTGGCACCAAACTGTAATGGTTCAGTTTTCAATTAAAGAAACTAAATGAAGAAAGAAAACAAATTTCCAACAAAATATTTGAATTTTTGTCCATAAAGATAGATTTTTTATTTTTTATCATTAAAGACGAATATGCAACAAAGCAATTTAAGTTTTCAATCAACTACTTAAATGCAGAACAAATTTTTAATTTTTTACCAAAGGAGACAACTTTTCGAAAAAAATTGATGAATTTTGTCAAACCAAATAGCTGATTTTTTAAATCAAGAAGTTAAATTTCCAACCAAAAGAATTCATTTTTACCAAGGCTTTCAGCTTTTAAACAAGTAGTTAAAATTGCAATAAAATAAGTTAATTTTTCAATAAAGCGAGTTAAATTTCACACAAAAATTACGATTTTTTAACAAGCCACACGGATATAAATTTTCAACCAGAAAAAAACGAATTCCCACCAAAAAGGCATGGACTAAAACTCAAATATAGTTGTATTTAACCAAAAATTTAAATCAAAAAGTTAAATTTTCTAACAAAATTTCTACCAAAAATAAGGAATATTCATTATACACGACAACAAAATTTCAACCCAATACTTGAATTTTCAACCAAAATTTAAACAACTCGAAACGCAAATAAAAGAATCAAATTTTTAATTAGAGAAAAATTAATTTCCGATGAAAACATGATTTTTCTGTCAAAAAGAGATAATTTTCCATCAAAGAAGCCGACCTTTCCACAAAATAGATGTACATAAATTTTCATGCATAATAAATCTCAATTATAAATCAAAAACAGTTGTATATAATAAAAAAATTAAAAAATGCAACATTATAGATAAATTTTTGACCAATTAGTTGAATTTTCAACCCAAAATATGTTAATTTTAATCAAAAAACAGTTCGATGCAACCAAAAATAAAGAATTTTTATTGAACTTGACTGCAAATAAAAAACGTTTGAATTTAATTTGAAAAAAAACACAAATTAAAAAAATAGACGAATTTATAACCAAATATATTTAAATCTTAAACTAAAAAGATATATTTTAATCTAGGAAGATTAATTTCCTACTGAAAAAGATAATTTTCAATGTATGAATTTTTAACGAAATAGTTGAATTTTAAACCGAAAAAATAAATATTTAACCAAATAGAATAATTTTCTACAAAACAAGACGAACTTTCAACTAAAAATAGCAATTTTCGACAAAATAATATAAATTTCAACCAAAAAGCTGAATCTTTAAACAAAAAAATTAATTCTTAAAAGAAAGCAGTTTTACTTTTAACAAAGTATTAGATTTTTGTAACCAAAAAGGTGTAGATTTTAACTAAATGTCTTGTCCTCACAAAATTTGGGATAAGTAGTCAAATATTTTTTATAACGAATTTCCATGACTGGTCCATTCCCTTTTCTAACATTCCCATGTTTTCGGAAAAACTATACACAGCATGATTTCAAATTTTAAAAAAGTTGAATGTAACAGAAAGGCGCATTCTGAACTAAAAAAGGTGAAGCTTATACCAAAAGAGATATAAATTTTCCAATCAAAGGAATAACTTAAAAAAAACAGTATGCAATAAGATTATTAAAATTTACGGTCTTCTTATATCAAGAAATACAAATTATAAATATAGAAAAAGATAGATAATCAAATACGTACAATTGAAATATGATTTCAACCCGTATTCGTAATCTCTTAACACAGCTAACAAAAATTGCGATCTGCAGACAACACCGTGATGTACAAATTTTCAGACAAAAATAATTTAAGCCATTTTAAATTAATTAAGCCATTTTAAGCAATGGAAAAATTTTTCAAACTGAAGGAAACAACAATAACTAGAAAGGGTACATACGACTATCCAAATTTGTTGAAAAATTGCTAACAAATATGTATTTTCTATTCTTCTTGAACAGGCTATGTACTTAAACATATAGCCATAGATAAGTCTACACACATTCAAAAATTGGTCAGAAGCGACAGTAATTAAAAGGTTAATTATAAAAAAACATTGTTGAAATAAACGTTCTCTGTTTGAAATTACGTCATTGGTAATGTTATTTTGGTGATTTAAATCGCAGAACCACTATTTTTCAAAGATGTGATTTTAGGCACGGCAATATTACTTGTAAAAGCAGCAAAACAGAAAAATATTTATTACAGTTAGATCTTATATTCCTCATCCTACCAACATAGAAGCATGTATCCGCTGTTGCTGAATTGGTACCCTTATCAAAAATATTCTAGGCTCGTGTAGTCTCGTGCAACCGAAATCTGTTATCAATTGTGATGCCTTTTTTCTGATTTTATTTCTACCAGATCAACGTCCGCTTTTGTTTGTCAGCGATATACGAGTCCGGCTTATCTTGTATTTACTCATATCAAACCGGCAATGAAGATTGAGGAGGAAACATGATAAAATACGTTCGCATCTATTAATCAAAAATCTATGCCATTTTACTCATAGAAATTTCGATGAAGTGAATTTAGTAATCAATTTTTGCGTGAAATATTTGGAAGATCATTGATTTGTTTCCACGTCGATGCTGTGGCTCGATTTCACAAACTAGATAGGTGCATTCAATAGTTGAATTTTAGAATGTTGGAACCAACGAACAAATTCCAATGTTTCACGACAAAACAATTGCCAGAATTTGAAAACTCAAATAATCTGACAGCTTCCCTATCTGAGTTTTAAAAACATAAAACTTTTTCCTCATTGCAAACATATGAACAAACTCGCCCACAAACCAATAAACTGAACCCCATGATTTTAACTAAAAATATAACAAAATATAAAGCAACAAGCGTTAAACAATTCTTTTCATTCTAGCTTCTGAGTGGCAGGACAACCGTGATATAAACAAAAGCGAGTAGTATTTTTCATTTCACATTTCCACAGAATCGTTTTCAATGCCTCTAAACTTTATTTGAATGGTAAACAATACGTACACGTCCGTATGCATATTTTGTTTCCTCTGTTTCAAGTAACACGAAAATAAGTAAAAGTAGCTCCTCGCGATCCTACGCTAATTGCCATAATATAGATAATAAATATTTCCTGTTGCAAAAATTTCTGGTTGGATTATAAACAGATTAACTTCGCAGATAACCCGTTGTCTCTACATTAGCAACTAAAACATAATCCTGAGTAAAACTGGGCGTTTCGGAGGAGAAAAGAGAATGAGAAAAGCGGAAATAATTCGCAAAGGGAATATTATTTCCATAATATTCAAAAGAAGATGCAGTAGAAATAAGAGTAAGACGATAGTTTTTTTAGTAATAAAGACTTTTTTTAACGACGTAGAACATTTTCGGCGCAATGCGCGCACTAATTACTCTTTATTTTTAAAAAATCGATCTATTTTCCAAATTCTGTTATAGATGTTATAGAAAATCTTATAACTGATTAAGAAACTTTGTACATGATTCAGGAGGAATTTTTTAATTGAAGTGTAGTCAAATATATAGTTGGATTGACAAAAATACTTTAATTGCAAAACTATATTCATAGCATATGGCAAGATATTCCTGCCCAAAGATTTTCTATTCTACATAGTATATTTCATAGAACAAATGATGTCGTATTATATAATATTTTGTCATCAGTACACAGTTTGAAAAAAGATTCCAGAAAAATAGATTTTATTGAGGCTTCAGTAATAGTGAGAAAGTTCCAGTAAATTCAATATGAGGGAAACCATTTTTTACCCACTTACAATTTTTTAAAGCACTAGTTTTGTAACTTGAAAACCATAAATAATACATTTTTAAGGTATTGCCGGACAAACTATTCTTCAATGTACATGGTGTGCATGTTGAAGCTGAGAAAAATTAAAGATCTACTGAAAAATCTTTTTTTGGATCGACGTGCAACTATTTAGTCGAAAGTGGCACAACTTCGTTTAAAATTCATTTCTTCTTTGATGATTTATTATTTAAGTTTCCAAATCCTTTGTTTTTGTTTAAAATTGGACTATTTTGTTAATTTAATTGTGCATCATTTAATAAGCTTCCATTTGAGTATTCCATGTTTGGTTGAAAATTAAACTATTTTTTTTCAATTCCATTGAAAATTCAAATATTTTGATATTTTGATCAAAATTAATATTTTTTACTAGAAAATCAATCTTCTTTATTGCAAACTTATCCTTTTGATTTAAAATTCATTTCTACGGCTGAAAAACCATTTTTTAATTGAAATTTATACTTATAACTGAAAATTGAACTATTTCACTTCTTTTAAGGTTGATCTTTTTTGATAGAAATAAAAATTGTGTGGTTGAATATTCGTATTTTTAGTACAAAACTTTTTTCTAATTAAGAATGCAATATTCTATTTTGGTAGAAAACTGAACCTTTTAATTTGAATCTATTTTGTTGAGAATTTGTCTTTTTTGGTAAAAGATTCATCTTTTGTGTTAAAAATTCATGTTTTTGTAAAGGATTTATTATTTTAGTTCAAAATTTATTTCCTTGACTTGAAATTTAACTATTTTTTTTTTAATTTCTTTATTTTGATGAAATTTTAAGTAGTTGAAAATTAAACTTTTTCGGCAGAAAATTTAACTATTTGGTTGAAAATTCACCAGCTGGTTTAATTTTTGTTTTCTCGCCTGAAATATATTTTGGGTTAAAAATAGAATTATTTTTCTGATAATTCATCTACTTTAACAGAAATTTCGTCTTCTGAGTTGAAAATTTGTGTTGCAAATTCATTTCTTTAGTACAAAATTGAACTATTTTTAAAAATTCTTTCTTTTTGTTGTTGAAAGTTGATCTTTTTAGTTAAATATTCAACTATACTGGAAGGAAAATGAACCTGTTTTGCCGCATTGTCCTCTATTTTACAAAGTTAACTGTTTTGCATCAAAAAATAATATGCTTTATGGGTGAAATATTATCTATTAAATCTTTTTGTTGAGAATTCATATTTTCTGGTGGAAAAATCGACTTCTTGGTTGAAAGTTCCAAAAAATAGTTTAACATGTTTCTTTTCAAGTTTGAGGATTCATGATTTTTGTTGAAATTTTATCTCTTTCGTTAAATAATATGGCTATTTTTTTGAATATTAGACTTTTTGAGTTGGAAATTCTACTATTTTGGTGAAACATTGAACTATTTGCTTGAAAATTCAACAATTTGGTTAAATAATATAATATTTAATTGAAGCCTTTTTTTTCATTGTTTCTTCATGAACTAGGATTTCTTTTATATTAAATAAAAATATTCGGCGGTTGAAATATAAAGTATTAAATTTTTCTTTGATTGATTCGTCGCTTGAAAATTCAATGAGTTGATTCAAATTTAATCTGTGTTCTTAAACATTTATTTTTTTGGTTGTAGATTCATCTTTTTTGTTGAAAAATCGTGTTTTTGTAGAAAATTTAACTGCTTGGTTGAACATTCTCCTGTTTCGCTGAAAATTCAATTGTTTTGTCAAACATTCTTCTAATTTATATAAAATGCAATATGTGTAGATGAAATATTATACATTTAAAGAATTTTTGTTTGAATTTAATATTATGACCTATATAGTTTGATTTAAAAATATATTTCCGCATTATATTGAAATATAATAATATATCAAAAACTATATAAGATATCCTAAATTAGTATCAAAAAGAATCTCTTTGAAAGTGGCTAGTTTTCTAATGTCTCGAATGTCTGTGTAAGACTCTTAAAAAATAAAATTAAATCATGTCAAAGATTAGGGGGAGGAAATATGTGATGAAAATTTAAAATTTTAGGTGTTTAAGGAGATTTTTCAAATTCGAGGAAGAAAAGAGGAACAAGGAGAAAAGGGTTATTAGGTTAAATAGAGGATGGACTATGATCCCTGAAGAAAACAAGTGTGGTATCATATGACCTAAAACAGAACGACAATTTATTACTACAAGCTTTTTAAATAAGTAAAAATATTTTATCAGAATATTTATAGTTGGCTATACAAGATGATAGAAAGAAACTTTTTTAGTTCACATTTGGAACAATCCTAGTAATTACACCTCACGATATCCTTGGTCTGTTATTGCAATTTTTCCTGCTTTTCTCCTTTTTTCTGCTCATTGTTTTCATAATTCCTCCATTTTCGCTAAAATATCCCGGGGCAATCTTTATTATTCCAATAACAAAAAGCTTTCTTTGCGTCATGATAAAAAATTTGTAATGAAAAGCAATAGTTTCTCATTTTTTATTAGATAACCGAACTGGACAAAAATAAAGACTGATCGAGCAAGAGGAAGAAACTCGATAAAAGAGAGGTCTCACGACCAGAGTCCCTTTCTCGACTTTCTTCGCACACTTTATCAGGATTCACTTCTTCCGCCCAGATACATTCCGAATAAGTTTTACCAAAAAAATAAGCAATGAAAAGGCTCTATGTATGCAATCAAAATGTAAAGATGCTAAAGTATCAGAAACTTTCGTTCCGTTCAGTTTATGAAACTCAAATTATTTTCTAATCAGAAACTTCTTTTAGACTTAAACACTTCCTAGTTTATAATCATACGAAGTTTATATTTATAGACTGTAAAAATATCAATGGTGGTGATAATCAAAACCTTACTTGTTATGGAACATCCGTCCCAACTTGAGAAAACGTGCCTTTCGAGCAAGAAAAAGCTTCCACCTGCATTTTCTCAGAACCTAATTAAATATTCTCAAAATGTTTTCTTCGGATCTTTTCGGCACTGATTTCTCTCAAAAGCGCTTTCTCATTTGTTCTTTGGATTAAAACTTAAATATTTGAGAACGTTCTTTGCTTCCCTAGATAATTGTGAAAATGTGGATTAGGCCCTTATAGCATGCTACCCATAATTTTATGCACTCCATTTATTTTTGTTTCCAAGCTTCAAATTAATATATTAAAAGCATACTATTTTCATTCCCGAAAATTCAAACATACTTGTGAAACAGTACTCTTATATTGAATATTCGTGAACTGCTTGATAAATATATGGTATATTTAATCTTGCGAATTATAAACTTAGACACGTTCTGTTGTATTATACATTTTACACTCGCTTACTTTTTCTTCTCTTTGGGACGAGGAATTTGTGGAAGTGTGGGGGTGAATAGTTGTCGAAGCTAGGGAAAATGAGGGGCCGGGAAGTAGCGGAACAAGCGTCTCCCCTTGTTTTCCTAATCTCTCTTGAGAGCGAGGGTGAGTAGGGAAAATGAGAGGAGAGCTGTGAGGAAGTGGAGTGTGTGAAATAAGGTGAGTGGAAGTGGTTGGAAATTAGTGGGAGGGAAGTAAAGGAAATAAGAGTAGGGAAATGTAAAGGGATTAAGGGCTTAGGAGGTGAGGTTAAGCATGAAAAGTGAGGGGAACGGGAAATGGGGAAAAAATAGCGTTAGCACACGAAGTAGATGAGTGGGGGAAGTATAGGACTAAGCAATTGGGCAGGGCAGGGGAATCAATTTTTAAGATGAGTAGAGGGGAAGTAGTTGGGATAGAGGAAAGTAGGGGGATTAGGGGCGGTAAAGTATGTGAGAAGTATAAAACACTTAATTAACTAGTTCAAAATTTTCAGTGACTTTGCACACTCCAAATATTCCCTAATATTCTGGACCGACCCAAGGTTCGCGCCCCTGTTTGTCATGAGTTTTACATTACAGAAAAAAAGGAACATAATATGAAAATAATACTAAATGGACAGAGTCGGGTTACTTTGTGTCCTCTTTGAAATGCGTACTGGAGAATCCATCCGCTTTATTCAAGTCGAGAAAACCAGTGAACAAGAAAGCACAGACGAATGCTGTACAAAGACCTTTTTCTTCGTGGACAGAAGAAAATTCTGTTAGGTTGTTTTGGCTCGCTTCGTCTTATTTCCGGCGTGGTCTGCGTATCGTCGTGGTTGATGCTTAAATCTGAAAGAATCTCATTCTACTCCTTTTACACAGTAAACTCGTCATTTTTTCGTAATTTATAAATTTTAGTGTTTGGTGGCTTCTAGCGACTCTGAAAATTTATGAGTTTACGTCAAGGGAGGAGGGGGGCCACTGCCTTAAAATGCGATCCGGCGCATGTTGTTTACTCAGGATTATAATGGCTATTTCTGAATATTACTTTAATATACAGAAATACTTTGAATTATCCAAAATTACTCTTATTTGCATGAGATTACTCTGAATTACATAAAATTATCGTAGATTACTTCACGTAAACTAGAATCACGTGAATTTTCAAAGAAACAGAATTATTTGTAACACATCAACCTTTATTCAAATTCTTTGAATATTTCAATATGAAAGCTAAGGAATTGAATAGTTAAATTCTAAAATTATGTAATTTCTTTTTTTTCTAAAATGAAAGATTTTGAACAGAATAGCCCATTTTTTTATTGAGAAAAAATTTTCTACTGAAATAATAATTTAATAAATATTATACAAATATAATAATATAATAAAATAATAATAAAATAATCTTTAAGAAAGCAGTTCAGCTTTCAAACTTGTAGTATATATTTTACCTGAAAATAATAAATCTTCGCTAAAAAGTAGAATACTTCAATTTACAGCTGATAATATTAATCGATTTTTTATCAAAGAAATTAATTTTTTACCAAAGTAATTGAATCTTTAATCTAAGAAAATTAGTTTTTAAACAAAAAAATAATTTCGTCCAAAAACTGAAGTAACATTTTTTTTATTTGTTACACTGTAAATTAAATTTTCAACAAATAAATAGCGAAATATTTAATCAAAATGCATCAATTTTCAACTAACCTATGCAATTTTCCAATCAGAAATGGTGTAGATAAATTTTTAATTAAGAAAATTAGGACTTGCATGTTGGTGGCGGTAGTGACAAAGTGTGTGAGTGCGGTTGTGAGGGGTACGTTGGAAAGAAAGAAATTAATTTACATTGTAGTTGGGGGGTGGGGTTTGACTGAATAGGGAAAGTTAGGTTTGGTTTGCAAGGAAGCGGGGTAGTTTTGTGTTTAGGTTTTTGGGCCTTCATGGCGGGCAAGGGAGGTTCTTGTAGTGATGAGGGATGTTAGGGGTGAGAAAAGGGTGGCTAAAGGGGATGTGAGAATTGAAATAGGGCAAAGAAACTGAAATTTTAGGGCGTTAAGCGGCAGCAGCCTTAAGTGACATCTGTGGGCGGCGCAGTGAGTACTTTTGTGTACGGATAGGTTACAGTTACCGACAGACGAGAGGGAGGTGGGCAGAGAGAGTACTGGCAGTGCTGGTAGTGAAGTATACGGAGAGGAAATTTCCAGAGAGACACGACGGCAAATTGTGCGTGGCCTGGTGTCAAGTGGCTCGACAGGAAGGGGCCAGAATCGGAGCGGGAGAAGCGATCAGGCAAGGGAGAAAGCGTCCAGTGCAAGTGAGGGGGAGGATCTCTTGAAGAGGAAAAGGGAAAGCAAAGAGAGTCCGCAGAAAATCGCGCTAGACAGTCCCTTTAAAAAAAGCGTACGAACACGTAGGCTATCCCCCCCCCACCCCAAATGAAGAGGCAGGCGGAGTAGGAAGCTATCGGGGTGCTGATAGGCGAGATCAGAGGGTTAAGGGAGGACGTAAGGGGGGCTATGGAGCAGATGGAAAGTATGAGGGAGCAAGTTGTGCGTGGCCTGGTGTCAAGTGGCTCGACAGGAAGGGGCCAGAATCGGAGCGGGAGAAGCGATCAGGCAAGGGAGAAAGCGTCCAGTGCAAGTGAGGGGG
>NC_046659.1:82801673-82809205 GCF_010883055.1 Belonocnema kinseyi | reverse complement strand
GAACACGTAGGTTATCCTCCCCCCCACCCCAAATGAAGAGGCAGGCGGAGAAGGAAGCTATCGGGGTGCTGATAGGCGAGATCAGAGGGTTAAGGGAGGACGTAAGGGGGGCTATGGAGCAGATGGAAAGTATGAGGAAGGACCTGAGGGAAAGAGATAAGAGATGGGGAAAGGAAGTAAAATAGCTGAGGGGAAAAGTAGAAGAATTGCAGAGGGCGTTGGTGTCGGTAAGGAAGGAAAAAGAGGATAAAATAAAGGAGATGGAAGAAGATATTAGGATGTGGAAGGAAAGGGCGGAAAAAAGGCTAGAGAAGGTGGAGGGTATGTCGGGAATGGAAGCAGTGGACAGGGGGGAGGGTGAGAAACAAGGTATTTAGGAGAAAGTGGAGATTATGATAGAAGAGAAAGTGGGAGAGCGTAGGAATGAAAAGGAGGAGAGAGCGGATAGGGAAAGGATAAGGGCAATGGAGTTGAGAATGGAGAGAAAAGAGAAGGCAGATAGGAGAAATAATATAGTGATAAGAGGATTGAAGCTCAAGAGAGGGGAAGAAAGGGACAGGGTGGAAGCGCTGCTACAGAGCATAGGGTGGATTAAAGGTATGGTAGGGAAAGTTAGGATAAAGGGGAGAAAGGAGAATGAAGTGGCGGTAGTAGAATTAGAGAGCTGTGAAGAAAAATTGGGGGTAATGCGTAACACAAATAGGATATGGGACGATGAGAAGGAGGTGTTGTAGGAAGTGCAGGCGAATTTGTTTCGGGGGAAGTAGGGGGGTGGGAGTAAAGGAGGGTGGAGGAATGTTAAAGGTATTGTACTGGAACGTAGCAGGGATAAAGAAAAAAGATGAGGATTTGTGAAGGTATATTCAGGAATTTGATGTGATTGGACTGGTGGAGACGTGGGTAGAGAGAAGGGAATGGGACAGAATAGAGCGAAAGTTTCCCGGGGGTATAGGTGGAGGCTACAGGAGGCGCTCAAAGTAAAAAGGAAAAGAAAGGGCTAGTTGGCTGTAAAGATAGGAGGCGTGATCTATAAGTTTATGACTGTGTACGATAAAGATGGAATGGGAAGGATTAATGAAAGGGTAGAAAACTTAGAAGGAGAGAGAGATGAGGGTATAGTGGTAATGGGGGTTGAATTTAATGCGAGAATTGGGTGGAAAGGGGGCCTGTACAGGAAGGGGAGAGCTTTGAAAGCAAATTGAAGGAAAGCATAATAAATAAAGAGGGGGAGATTCTAAGAGACTGGATGGTGGATAGAGGGTGCGCAGTGGCGAATAGTATGGTGAAAGGGGACGAAGAGGGAGAATACACTTATGTGAGTAAGAGGGGTGTATCGGTGATAGACTACGTGATTATGAATATGCAAGGGTTTGAGGAGATAGAAAAATTCGCAGTGGAAGGAAGGGTGGAATGAGACCATCAGCCAATGACTTTGTGGATAAAGGGGGAGGCTGGCGAACGACAGTGTGGGGAATAAGGGTCGTTAAGATAGAGGGTGTCATGGACGAGAGAGGCGGTAGGGAAGTATCAGGAGCAATTGGCCAACGTAAGCTTTGAGAAGAGTCTGTGGACAAGATATGGGAGGATCTACAAGAGAAAGTGAAAGATTGTGTGCAAAAGAACGTATTTAGGAAAAAGAAGAAAGGAATGGTAAAGCCGTGGTGGGATAGGGAATGTGAAATGATAAAGAGAAAGGTGAAAAAGAAGTACAGGAAGTAGAAGGAAGGAACCGCGAAAAGGGAGGAGTACGTAGAAATCAGGAAGGAGTTTAGGGCGATGTGTGAGAAGAAAGAGCAGGAAAAAGAAAAAAAAACTCGAAGAGGAGTTGAGAAGTGTTAGGACAGAAGGGGACGTGTGGAAGATAATTAATAGGTTTAGGAAACGTAGGGTGGGAATAAGTGAGAAGATAGGGAGCGAACAATGGAGAGAATTTTTTGAGGATTCATTTCAGGGGTCAGATACTGGAAAGACAGATGAGGTGATTGGAAGAAACAGAGAGTTAGGTGAAGAGGAGCTGAACGACGAGGAGATAGAAAAGCAGATAGGGAAGTTGAAAAAATCAAAGGCAGCAACGATTGACGGGGTAGCCAAACGAAGCGTGGCTGTTTGGCATACAAGTGGTAAGGCAGAGGCTGAAGGGGGTAGTCAAAAAAGTAGGGAGGGGGGAGGGATTCCCAAGAAGGTGGAGAGAGGGGTTTATCGTACCATTGTATAAGAAACGGGATAGGGAGAGTCCAACGCTTTTTGCAATTTTGATCCTGTATATGGAAAGTAAACTAGCGGCCGGTGTGGGGGATGGGGAAGGGATTGTTCGCAGATGATTTTGAGAGAGGTATTGTTGCATGAAAGGGGTGATAAAAGGGCAGTAGCATGGGTGAAGGGGGTGCTGGGTGGGTCCATATCATGTCACATGCGGCAAGTCTCTCTGCGGCGAGTCTCAGCTGCGGCATGTTACATCTGAGGCATGTCACACCTGCGGCATGTTACATCAGGGGCTTGTCACATCTGCGGAATGTCTTATCTGCGGTAAGTCACAACTTCGTTTTGTCACATCTGTGACATGTCAACTCTGCGGCATCTCTATCCAGCGGCTTCTCTCCAGCGCGACATTTCTCACTGTGAAATTGACATTTTTGCGGCATCCCTCACAGGTGAAAATTCTCCCAGTGGCATCTCTCCCTTCCAAAAAATGTTTAATATCCAATTAAAAATGGCTACATTTAGTCAAGTCTCCCTGGACTAATTGTCTTCCCGGTGGCATCTCTACCCCGGAAAATATTTTTGGGTTCATATTAAAATATTAAAACTGCGGGAAGCCTCCCGGAACTAATTGTTATATCTGCGGCACATCCCACCCGCGAAAAGTCTCCCCAGTGGCATCTCTCACCCGTGGAAGAATGTTCAAATCCACATAAAATTGGCAAACTTGTGGCAAGTCTCTCACGACTGATTGTCACTCTCGCGGCATCTCTCGCCCGCGGCAAGTTTCCCCAGCGGCATCTATCCCCCAATAAATATTTGTGTGGTCTTCTAAAAATGGCAAAAGTGCGGCAAGTCTCCCCAGCGGCATCTCTCCCCCAAGAAAATTTTTTTAAAACTTCTAAAAATGGCAAAAGTGCGGCAAGTCTCCTAAGCAGCATCTCTCCCCCAACAAATTTTCTAAGTAGTTTTGAAGATGGCAAAAATTCGGCAAGTCTCTCCAGCGGCATCTCTCCCCTAACAAATTTTTTGGTAGTTTCAAAGATGGCAAAAGTGCGGCAAGTCTCCCCAGTGGCATCTCTTCCCGAAGAAAATTTTTAAGGAACTTCTAAAAATGGCAATAGTGCGGCAAGTCTCTCCAGCGGCATCTCTCCCCCAACAAATTTTCTAAGTAGTTTTGAAGATGGCAAAAATTCGGCAAGTCTCTCCAGCGGCATCTCTCCCCCAAGAAAATTTTTTAAGAACTTCTAAAAATGGCAAAAGTGCGGCAAGTCTCCTAAGCGGCATTTCTCCCCCAACAAATTTTCTAAGTACTTTTGAAGATGGCGAAAATTCGGCCGCTGGGGAGAATTGCCGCTGATGAGAGATGCCGCAAATATGACAATTAATACCGGGAGACTTGCCTCACTTTTTCCAGTTTGATATGGATTGGAAAATTTTTCTCCAATGTGATATGCCGCTGGGGAGTCTTGCCGGGGCGAGAGATGCCGCAGGTGTGACAATCAGTCGTGAGAGACTTGCCACACTTTTTCCACTTTGATGTGGATTTGAACATTCTCCCACGGGTGAGAGATGCCACTGGAGAGACTTTTCGCATGGTGGGAGATGAGGCACATGTGACAATTAGTTCCGGGAGGCTTGCCGCAGTTTTAATATTTTAATATGAACCCGAACATATTTTTCTGGGTAGAAATGCCAACGGGAAGACAATTAGTCCAGGGAGACTTGCCTCAGTTCAGCCATGTTTAATTAGACATTAAACATTTTTTGGAAGGGAGAGATGCCGCTGGGTAGAGATGCCGCAGTTGTGACATGCCGCAGATAAGGCATGCCGTAGATGTGACATGCCTCAGAGGTGACATGTCACAGATATGACATGCCGCAGTTATGACTTACCGCAGATGAGACATTTCGCAGATGTGACAAGCTGAAGATGTGACATGCCGCACATGTGGCATGTCGCAGGTGAGACTTGCCGCAGAGAGACTTGTCGCATGTGACATGATATGGACCCTGTCAATTTCACAGTGAGAAATGCCGCGCGGGAGAGAAGCCGCTGGGTAGAGATGCCGCAGTTGTGACATGCCGCAGATGAGACATGCCGTATATATGACACGTCACAGGGGTGACATGCCACAGATGTGGTATTCCACAGTTGTGACTTACCGCAGATGAGACATTCCACAGATGAGACATTCTGCAGATGTGACAAGCCGCAGATGTGACAAGCCGCAGATGTGACATGCTGCAGGAGAGATATGCTGCAGATGCGACATGCCTCAGATGTGACATTCCGCAGAAGAGACATGCTGCAGATGTGACAGGCCTCAGATGTGACATGCCGCAGGTGAGACTCGCTGCAGAGAGACTTGCCGCATGTAATATGATGAGGACCCGTGTTGGGTTATATAGAGAAGAAGAGAAGGAAGGATAAAGAGGAATGGAGAAGGAAAATTTGTAAATAGGAGAGGAAGTATATGTAAGAGAAATGTAAATATTGTAGATAGTAGTTAAGTATTAAGTGTTAGCCGCGGTGACAGAGGCTGGTAATGCGAGCGGATTAGTTATAAGGTGTGAATGGATGGTACTTTTTAAGACGTAGTTGTGAGAAAATTCTGTAAAAAATGGAAGTGTAAGCAAGTCAATTTTTTAAGGCCAGCAGGCCGAAAAATAAACGTTTATCTATCTATTAAGAAAATTAATTTTCAATTACAAAAGGATTACTTATTACATTTGTTCATTATAAGCGGTTTAACGGATTGCCAGGGATTGAAAAATTAACAATTTTTTATTAGAAGTAATCAAAACTGAAAAGCTTTAATTTTTTCATTTTGAAGCCCATATAAACGTAAAAGCTACCAAATTTTCCAAACATCAATTTAAAAAAGATAGTAATAATCAAAGAAGTTTCTCTTCCATATTAAAAGAAAATTGAATAACAAACTTCCTTTTCTTTCTTCTAAAATTATGATTGCGATATTGTGATACTCGAAAGTTTACTTATAGAATAGTATTAAATAAAATTTTTTATTCTAAATTGCATGAGTTGAAAATGGATTATTATAGACTGACACTATATTTGAATTAAATTTGAAAATTAATAAAACCGTATGATTATTATCAGTATATTTAATTCAAATTATTTTTAACGTTTTAAATTGTTTCTGAAGTTCCAATCTGGCGTTTAATTAAATTTTGTAAATTGTTTAATTTTGAGTAGATTCAGAAACATCTGGAAAAATCAAATATTATTTAATTTTTAACACTTAAACTGCAGTATATATTCAAAAATTATTATTTTATTTTTATTTGCAGCTGTTAAACCTTAAACGTTTCTAATCCAAACTATTTTCATTTATTTATTGTTTAAGTTTCAAACGTGTATTTTAAAATTCTTTAAATTAAAAATGTACGCTCAAGACCTAAAATGAAAAATTTTTAATTCAAGGAATTTTAGAACCACACATTATAAACTAAATGATTTCGTAATTAAAAAATTTTAAACTGAAACTCAACATTCAAAAAAAGTTTGTATCCAAATTATTTCAAAATGCACCAAATCATGTGCTATGAAATTTTTAATATTTCAGATGTTTGGATAAATGTTTTTCCTTAAATTTTTAGGATTAACAGTGAAAAAATAAGTTAACTGCCACGTCCCAGATTTCTCTATTGCCCTGTCCAGTTGCCATCCTGAATCGCAAGAAACTATTTTTTGTGATTTAATATGATTGATCTCATTTGAAGTTTACTGCAATTTTCTCCAAATTTGTTATCATCAGAATATTATTATGGTGCAGTCTCTTACACATATATGATTTGAGAAATTACCGATATGTTGATCAAAGGTCAAAGGCATCTATTAGTTTTGAAATGTAACATCACACGAAAGAGGCTTCAATTACATCATTCCCTCTGGATATTGCACTATCAAATATCTTGTTAATTTCACAGTGGATTAGCTAGACATTACGATGAATTAAAAATAAGTTATTTCTCCATTGGATTGTCAAATATCCAGGTCTCCGACTCATTTCAGTTATTCAAAATAGTCTGAAAAATAGTGTCATGCAATTTTCAGGGTAGCCGTTATAATCACACACAAAAATTCCCGGTCATTTGCCGTTTTTTCCGGTCTGTAAACATTTTCCAAAACTAAAAATTGTTCTTTTGTAAGTACTAAAAACTGAGCTGCGAATCATTTTAAGCAATTTTAAGCTAGAACTAGCAAAAATTGAACGATTGCAGTTTCGTTATGAACTAAACACTTCCTATATTAAAAATTAAATTATTTTAATTAAAAATTTTTAATATTCTTAAAAAGCTTCAAAATTTTATATAAAAATCTTAAAACATTTACACGTTTCCAAAACTAAAAATATTTCTTGAAAAACTTTCAGATTCATTTTTGACGATTTTCTAAGGATTTCAAAATCTTTTTAAACATTCTCTTAAAATTAACTTTTAAAAATAAAAAGTGATTTTTAATTTTTCTATAAATGTTAAAAAAATGTGTTTCATTCTTTTGAAGCATTTCATAATTCTTAGAAAGCTTCTAAATTTTTTGTTCGATATCCGCAAAAATATATATTTTATTTTAAACTAGGCCGTTAGCTTTTTGCACCAAAATTTGCATACGAATAGCCGAATTTGTCAGTCTACGCAGACACTTTTTTGACATTATTTGAAATAATTTCAAACCTAAATTAATTTTGAATCTTTTAAAATCTCCTAAATATCTCTTTAAATCATTCAAATTTTTCCTAGGAATTATAGGTATGCAATTATTATTATGAATTACAATTTAACAATTTCACTTGCAATTTTTGTTCACTTAGAACAATTAAAATTGCAACTTTCAAAGTGTAGGTTTTAATATTTAATTTATAATTAATTTTTTTTAATAAATAATACAATATTTCTTAATATTAAGCAATTGTTATTTTCCTTAATTTTTTAATTTGTTACTAAAACAATATTTTAAATTTAGTAAGAGCCTTTAATCATGGATAAATTATTTCAAAGATGTATTCAAATTGAAAACAGTTTAAAAAATTTTAATCAGTTGTTTATATTTGTTTAACAAGTAAGACTTTCCAATCGAGATAGTTTAATTTTTAACTTTAAAATCCAACAATTCTTAAATTTTAAACTAATTTCAAATCGTCTAGTCAAAGTAATTATTATTCACTTGTTCATCCTTGATGTATAATGAAATTTTGAAAATAATTATGATTTATACCAGGTGTATACATATGAAACCGGTATTTTTTCAAGAAAAAAACACATTTATTTCAAGAGAATGATAACAAATATTTTATTCAAAGTATGCG
>NC_046659.1:82781429-82801573 GCF_010883055.1 Belonocnema kinseyi | reverse complement strand
TTTTTCATGCCTAGTTTCATATTTTTGGCGTTTTTGGCGCAGAGCACGGTTCAAATTGGCCAATTGTTGTTGGTAGCGTTGTTCTGCGAGCTGTTTTTCCGTTGGTTTGCCGCGGTCAGCGTCTCTCACATCAAAATGGCCACTTTTGAACTTGTTAAACCACTCATTACACTGTGTTCGACCAAGAGCATGCTCTCCGTAAGCTTCGACAAGCATTCGATGAGATTCTATCGCCGATTTACCCAAATGGAAACAGAAAATTAATGCTCCCCGCAAATCGTTGTTTGAAGGCACGTATTTCGACATTTTCAAGAGCGAAAAAAATCACGATGTCATATGAAACTTGAAATGTTTGGTATTGGATATTGTTGACAGATGACAATACGCCAATTAGCACAAATGGTAAGTTCCGACAGTGCCTACAAGTGTGCCTACTGGCCGCTAAATGGCAATACCGGTTTCATATGTATACACCTGGTATTCAAATTTAATCAACTAGAAAGGTTTTTTGTCTAAAATTGTCAATTTCAAACTCTACTAATATTTAATTCGTTAAGTCTTTACAATTGAGTTTTATAATTCTTTAAATGAAAAATGTATGCTTAAAAATTAAAATCTGAAATAAAAAAATATAAAGTGAAACATTTTCGAATTAGGTATAGTAAACTAAAAGAATTCATAAATGTAAGATATACAAATTCAATTAATTATTTTTTTGGACTATTCAAATAAATCTTGTACAAATTTTTATATCTACTAGTTTGTAATTTCCTAGCCAAAAAATTAATTCACAGACATTTCAGTGTTTTTCCTGGTGTAAAAAAAGGGTCACCACCCTGAATTCAATAATATTAAATCAACAGGTAAACCCTAGTTTTGATAATTCGGTTTTGCATATTGTAAATTTTATACTATCTCTTATTGCACATAATTTATGAATGAATCGATAAATATATATTCTCCTATTATTCTCATATAAAGATCCCGGCATTTCGAATTGAATGAAACTGAGTCGAAGTACTAGCTCCATAATAAAATTCACTCATGTTAGCTCTAATTAAATTCTAACAATTGCAAATTCCTTAACGATAATAGCCTACTCGTGATAGGTAGTTTAATAACATTTACGCTTTTACTGCCAAGTGCTCAAAACCCCTTTCCCCTCGTCTCTATTATACTAACACATGATATTTCTGCATCGCTGGGAATCTCGCTATCTTTCTGTCGAATGTACATTACCTTCAGTGACTGCTAGGGCAGTAGACATAAATTCATTCTAAAATGGCCCCTCCAAGAACCCCAAGCACACGAGAATATAATCGTTTACGACTTTCTTGCATTCTATCTACTATACGCTGCTATGTTCTATAAGCTTCTCTTTCACATAGGCTAATCTCTTCTATACGCTCTTCTCATCTATGTGCTACTATATTCTATATGCTGCAATCTTCTATACTACTCTCTTCTACACGCTTGTCTCTCCTGTACGCTACTCCCTTTTATACGCTTCTTTCTTCTATACCCTACTCTCTTCTAAATGCTTCTTTCTTCTATAAGCTACTCTCTTCTATATGCCTATTTCTTCTATAGGCTACTCTCTTCTATACGCTCTTCTCATCTATGTGCTACTCTCTTCTATATGCTACAATCTTCTATACTACTCTCTTCTACACACTTCTCTCTCCTGTACGCTACTCTCTTCTATACGCTTTTTTCTTCTATAGACTACTCTCTTCCACATTTTCTCGGCCACATTTTCTCCCTATTCACATCTCTATGTGTGCCCCCACCACCACCACTTCCCTTTGGACGAGTTCGACTGGCATACCGTGGTAAAATGGTGTATGTTGTGTGTCCAGAAACTCTGGAGGTATTTTCAATATCCGGCAATGGTCCCCGTGTTTCCGTTAGCAGACCCCTTTCCCTCCAACCGAGAGCCCCACAACGCTTTCCCGGGTCTACTTCCGACACCGACAACTCTTCCTTCTAGGTTCCCGCAAAGCAGAATGTTGTATCGACCTCTTCTTTACTTTCCAGTTATAGTCCCAGAATGGAATTGTTGATGCTAGAGTTTTAATTAAGCGGCAGGATATTTATGCTATTTAGAGCGAACTTTGGTTTTTAAATTTCTTGAGATTCAACTCGAGCATTTCCCTAAAATTTTTGCAATTGTATCATAAATAGGGTTCTTTATGATTACGCAATTTAAAATTTCCAGTTTCTCCCCGAGTTTTTTCGCGAGTTTCTTCTCCGAACAAGTTCCAAATGTCTTTGTGTAATTTCTCCCAAATTAATGTACAGAAATGGGACATTCAACATAATAAGAATATATCAAATTTACTTCGTGATGAAAACAATTATTTATTTATTGCGGACTAACGTGATAAGTATTAATCAAAAGTGCATTAAGAATTTTGACTCACCATTATCTCTTGTGACAATTTGAACCATTTCATTGAATCCACCCCTCTCGTAATCTAATGTTAAACTAAAGCTAACCCCTCGCATATTTTTAAATACGAAATATAAATTGAATTTTATATAACCATTAATCAAAGAATGTATAATGAGTTCAAACAATTTGATACTATTATGAGACTACTTTTAATTATATTCTGCAAAAATTTTGTTTTAGAACATTATTATAATTTGAGATTAACTTAAATGGTAGATCACCTTAAAAGGTTAGTTTTCGAGAAAAATCACATGTTTCTCGTTTTTTTTCTTACATGTCAAATTAATTGTTAAAATTATATTTATTATTTGAAATTCATCTCGATTGGATTTTAAATTTTACTATTGGCTTGAAAACTTTATCATTACGTTGACAATTCAACTATTTTATTGTAAATTCATATTCTTAGCAAAAATCCAACTACTTTCTAAAAAGATTAACAAGTATGTTAGCAAAATAATTTTGGGTTTAAGTGTTATCTGTTTCTTTGAAAAACTAACTATTTTTTTGAAAATTCGTTTCTTTTTTCGTTAAAATTTAATTTTTTGAACAGAAAGTTTAATTATTAAATTTTTTGCTCAGATTTGCCTTTCAAGTTTAAAATTTAACTATTTGGATGAAATTTCATCTTATCTAGTATTTGATAATTCAAGTACTTAGTTGAATATTTTTAAATTATGTTCATACTTTATCTTCAGCTGTAGAAAACTAATCTTCTTGGTCGAAAAATCACTTTGGTTAAATATTGAAAGCTTTTCTAGAAACTTTTTATTTTAATTTATATTCCATTTTTGGTTGAAAAGTAATAAATAAAGTTGAAGATTTGACTAGTATATAAAAATTGATTTTTTGTGTACAATTTGTTTGTTTGATTACCATATTAATGTTATTTGGACAACCACCACAAAATGCTCCTATTGCATTAAAAAAAAGGTTCCCTTTTAAAACAAAAATATTTTCAATTGCAATACGAGCATTTAATGTGCTAGCCCAAATTTAGTCAATAGATTTTCAGCTTTATTTTCAGCAATTCTATATATTAACTTGATTATTGTCTTGGTGAAAATATATGTATTTTGTTAAAAACTTACATTTGGGTCGAGAATTAATCTTGTTTGTTGGAAATTCATCTTTAAAAGTTAAATATTCAGCCATTTGTTAAAAATTTCAACTACTTTGTTGAAATTTTAATTATTTTGTTAAAAATTGAACTAAAAATTCTTTTTGGTTTGCAAATTTAAATATTTATTTCAAAATGTAACTGCAACATTTCTTTCGTTTAACAATCTTAGTCTTTAACGTGCCAACGCGGATAGGAAGCCGTTTAATAGCCGAAAACGTGCATTCTTAATTGTAAGTGCATCAGTGCAATAATTATATTTGTTTGAATTTTAAAGATGATTTTTACGCAAGAAATAGAATTTTAAAAATTCCTGATTTTGGTCAGTGTTGGCATGTGGGCTGGCACAGGAGGACAATAGTTAGAAAAAAGTACCATATCATTGATAATATTAACTTCATTACAAAGCCCTTATTCTTGTCATCGAAAGGGTACTTTTTTCTGCCACTTGCTTTTATCATGAACGAAATTGTTGCTCTGCACTCGCATCTTAAGACTACACATTTGGAGCCACTAAACGGCTGCCAAACTTCATTTGTTCTCAAGATAAATTATTTTAAAGTAATTCCTCGTAAACATTAATTGATTGAATATTTCAGAAAAGTAAAAAGATTATTGCTTTAAAAAATATTAAAAGATAAATCTTGAAAACAGAGTCCAAGAAACCCTACTTTTTGGAATACTTTTCCCTTTCACTATTGACAAACTTTTTTGAGATACAAGTTATCATATAGTTGAATTCGAAAGCTTTCAGATTCTTGTTATTAAACAATTCAGAGATTTTTTTACCGAGTTGCAATTAAAAGAAGTAAGGAGACTCGAATTTTGGCTCCGACTTTAGGTTAAAGATTAGGACAGACGCTGTATGGATGCTCCCTTCTTTATATGAAAGTTAAATTTTTTATTTTGAATATGTGGACAAATATTGGAATTCTTTGAAATAAAACTTCATTAGCCCCAATTAAGGAATATGAAAGTCAAAGCTTCCATAAGGTCGTCCGTATAAATTATAATCAAAAATAGAAGCTAACAAATTTTAAAACATGAGAATTAATAGTAAAAAGGTGGTTTAAATTTAATCAAACTGGGAATTAATATGGAATGACGCTTCATTAGCGTAGTGGCCAATCTCATAAAGGGTTTCTGGCTTCTGACGAATAAGGCAACTGAACGGGTAACCGTCCCTGTTAGGTCCAAATGTTTAGCTCATAATGCACCTCACCTCCTATGAGCACCCTTTTCGGCTTGAGCCTGGCTTATGAAACGAGTTCGCCCAATAGAACGGTTACGTCGTATTACGACATTATTAAACCCATCAAACGCTGCACGCTTCAAAGAGCTAATAAGTTGAGATTTGTCGATGGTTAGAATATGCGGAAAGGAGGAAGTTGAATGGGCAGAAAGCAAAGCGAGCTAAAGGGTACTAAAAGCCATTATGCTGAAAATGCTGAGTACACAGACTGCTTATTCATAAGACTTAAATAACTTTCAAGACTAATCAAAAACTCATCATTATATATTCCATAGGAGCCGCGCATAAATCACGTGAAGTCTTATTCTGAAATTTTGAACGAAGTACCATCCCTCCTTCCCCCTTCTTAGGTCTTATAAGCTTAGACGTCTTCCACCAACCTATGTAATTCAATTTTTGGAGAATACATTTTTTCTGTGGTTTTGGTTAGGGGTTATCCGAAAATAACGTATAATGATTTGGAGGGAAGGGGGGTTCGGTATCATCATATTATCACTTATAAATTAAAAAATGAGTTATGCTTCAGTTCGATATTTTAATCAGGAAGAGATTTAAATTTTCAATCAAAAACCGTTTAATTAAACCAAAATGGACAAAATTTTAAGAGAATATATAGTCGAAACCTCAACAAAACGGATTCATTTTCAACCAAATAGTTGCAGTTTGAATCAAAACAGATTAAATTTCTACCAAAAAGGGATGGAATTTCAAATATGGGACAAGAATTTTCATCAAAAGTTCCATTTTTAACCAAAACGGATTTTCAGTCAATGCAGACAAAAAATTTATCCCAAAATGTTGAATTTTTAATCCAAAAAAAGCTTTTTACAAAGCAATTAAATTTTTTTCCAAATACTTCAATTTCAAGTGAAACGATAGATTTGCAACCAAAAAGATTACTTTTATACTAAAAAAGTCGAATATTCTGGAAAATATATTTCAGACAAATAATTGAATTTTTAAACAAAGGAAAAAACTCATTTCCAACCAATTGAATACATTTTTAACCACATAGTTGAATTTTTGAATTAAAAATTATAATTTTTTCTATGAAATAGATGAAATACCAAATTCTTGAATTAAAAAGCCAAATAGAATAATGTTCTACAATAATTGGATTGGCAACTGAAAAGTTAAATTTTTAAACAACTAGTTTTTAACCGAAGAGAAAAATTTTCAACCAAAGAGATGAATTTTCAAAACAAATGAATGTTTAATGAAAAAATTAATTTGCAAGAAAATGTTCTCATTTCAATCAAGGAGTTGAATTCTTAACCTACAAAAATGAATTTATAACATAAATGCAATATTCGATGTTGCAACCAAAAATGATTTGGATTTCAAAACAGATTAATTGATCATAACCAGTAAATTTTATGACAAAATGACATGAATCTGAAACTAAATCGCATTATTTGTTATCCAAATGATTGCTTTTTTAATACAGTAAATTAATGTCAAAGTAAGTTGTTAAATTTCCAGCTATAAAGATAAAGATTCAATCAAAAATGAAATATTTAAATTGTTAGTTAAAAATTAATCTGTAACCAAATGAAAAAGAAAGAAGAATTTTGAACAATGTAGTTAAATTTTCAACCTAGGAGTTAAATTTTCAACATAAAGTGTAATATTTAATATTGCAGCCACAACAAATTTTTATTAAAAAACAGTAGTTTAACTTTTGACCAGATAATTAAATTTTCTGCGAAATTGTTGATTTTTAAACACGAAATATCGACTTTTCTATAAAAAAGTTGAATTAAAAAATACAACATTTGAATTTTGAACTAATGAAGACGAATTTTTTAGCAAAACACTTGATTTTGCAATCAAAGGGATGACTTTTTAACAAAATGGTTATATTGCCATCAAAATAATTAAATTTTTAATCGAATGATAAAATTGATGATAAGAACGAATGAATTATCAAATATAGTTGGATTTTCTCTTTGGACTCTGTTAATTTAGTTCGCATTTAAGTGGAAATCCGAGAGTGATCCGAAAAAAATAATTTTGTTTTGAAGAAAAAGTTCTGTTCTATTTTTTTATAAGTACGAAAATTATAAAAAAGTTTTATAGTCAGCTACCTAGTAGCTATTTTTTAATATAAAAATTGAAAAATCAGGTTTTAAAAAAGCGATCCAAATTTTGTCCTCTAAAATATTATCCTTTTTTATCTAATTAAATTGCTTTCACTAGTCTTTCACTGGCCTTTTTTACATTCATAGTTGCATATTATATATGACAAAAATTGGATCTAGTACAATTTTCATAGGATATTAAAAAGAATCACTGTGTACACACAAAAATGTTCCATTAATGTGTACATCTGAATCAAAGTGATACGTGTTAAAAGAATTTAAAATATGGAATAAATGGCTCGTATAATTCCTGTAATGGTATTTCTATCTTTGAAATTAATGTTCCATAATTAATTTGGTATGTAACAACTTTCCCACTTGCTCATCATTTATCAATGTTATAATTTAAATAATTTTTCTATTCACCTTGTACTGGTTTCCCCTGACTCAATTTACATAAGAGTCAATACCATAATTTGTACTAAAACGTTAGATATGTATTCTGACGCAATTGCGAATGAATAAACGATTTCCAAGAACCTTGAGCGGCTGATTACTTACTAATATTATAACATTTGTGAATTAATTAATGACAAATCCTACCACCTGTATTAATGGGAACCAGCCTCATCACCCATTTCATCATGTCAAGCGTATTGTCCTGAAATCAATCTAACAATACTAATGCATGGTGAATCGAAACTCGCTTGAATTGCGTCGACATGAGTGGAAACATACGTTATGTACATGAACAATCAGACTGTTTCTTATGAACAAAAGTATTTAACCAGTTAGTTAGTTAAAATAAAAATCAGGTAAATTGAACGAAAAAGGACGAGTTTTCAATAAGATTTTAATTGTCAACAAAGAAAGATTTTTCAGTTAATAACGAAAAATAATTTCATCCGAACTTTAGAACCTTTAATCATAAAAGACACCCTTTCAACAAAACTGATGAAATCTCAAACAAATAGTTCAATTTTTTGAACAATGAGATTAATTTTCTAGCCAGAAGGCTAATTTTTTAAAGAAAAATAGAAATGCTCAACAGAATACATATATATATATATATTTTTAACCAACTGGTTAAATTATTAACCAAAAATATTGAGTTGTTACCAAAAACAACGAATTTTTATTAATATACTTAAATACTTTTAAACTGAAAGAGATTAATTTTTAGCCAAAACTGGAAAAATTTAAAAACAAAAAGAAGTTTCTACAGATAAATTTTCTATTAAATAGTCGTTTGTTAAATTTTGATTGAAAAATTAATTTTAAAAAATTGTTTTGAACTGAAATGATTAATTTTCAACGAAAAACTTAATAAGAGATATTTCAAAAACAAAGCAATTTCATTTGAAATCATAAACCTTCGAATGAATTTTTTACCGCTCAGATAAATATTTAACCAAAAATATGATTTGTCAACACAAACGAATAATTTTCTACTAAAAAATACGAATTTTTAATAAATAAAATATATAATCTTTGAGCCCAATATTTAATTATTTAAACTTGAAAAGATCGACTTTTAACCAAAATTAAGAAAATTGAATATTTATTTTACAATCTAATTTTTAATTAAACAAACGAATGTTGTACGAAGCATTTGAACTCCCTATCAAATAATTGAATTATTGTGCCTAAAAGGTGAATTCTCAAGAATGAAGTTTATTTTCAACCAAGCAGTTAAATTCACAGTAAAAAAATAAATTTGAACAATAGAAGAATTTTTAAGAATAATTGAACTTCTATTAAAATTTATTAATTTTCATATAAAAATAAAATTTTTTTAGCGATATATAAAAGTACAATTTTAAGGTAAAAAAATTAATTTTTCAACAAAAACCATTTTTTTAGTAATTAACGAAAGAAAATTCGATTAAATTATTTAATTGCCGATCAAAAAATTACTTTTTAACCCAATTTCTGAATTTTCCACAAATTAATTATATTGTAAATCACATAATGCTATTTTTAACCAAAAACATGAATTATTAACGTTAATTTTAATTTTCTGAAAATTTGTTCGACTCCCGAAGCGTTTGAAACTTTCAATATCTAATTTACGCCACGAAAAGAATGAAAATAATAAACAAAATTTAGTGCCAATTTATTAAAATTTTATCAAAAGCATTAGTTTTATTATATACTGATTTTTCTAAACATGTTATCACAAAATTCCTATTGTAGAATTTATGGCGAGTTAAACCCAAAAAATTTGTATTTTGCGATTTCAGAAAAACGTATAATTTTCTTGATTATTTCACAAACTAATGAAGTCATCGCACTTAGTTATAGGATTAAAAATTTGCGCAATGCAATTTCCTATCGGGATATGTTACTAAAAAATTAAAATTTGACCTGAAAAAGAAATATGACCCAGGAGCCAACTAAAACGACGGCAATTCGGGCGTTTCCCATTTTGATTGCCAGCGGTTTAATTGCATTAAGATTCTGCGTTCGCTTAATTAACAGAGCTTATATCTTATATGCATCGTGATAATCGTGGTGAAACCCTTCGCTTTCCCGGAACTGTTGGTCCACGCTGTTTCTCGCCGCGTAGGGCGAGAACCAGTTCCGACTCTCACTTTGGAAGAGCCGCAGTGCGCAAGTACTCAGTCGAGTAATGGCGCAATATTATGCATTTAAATTGGAAACGGTTTGGGCGACACTGACTATTTACGTTTGGATAGTCCCAAATTGTCTTCAAGGCTATTTGCAGGCAACCCTCGACATTAGACTGGCAGCGAGGGTTCGGTGTATTGACAACATTTTTGAAAAATAAAAGTGATCATATCATTAAATTTGGAAGATTTCCAGTTGCTTTTTATTGAACCATTCAAGGATTTTTTTGCGATTTTCAATCAAAAGAAGTGAGCGGCCATGAATTTGATCCCGACTTTAATAAGCACTACTAACATTATTCCGAAAATTGAAAGTAATACTATTAAAATTAGCAGGTACTGCAGTATGCACTCGGTTGCGTTAAAATTACGTATTTTGTGCATGGCCTCCAAGAAGGAAATTTTAAAACAACACGAATGACAATATAGGGTGAATTTTGCTTCTTCTCTGGAAATCTAATCTAGAAGTATAACTTTCGCCATTAATCAAATTTTCCTAAATAATAATTGAAAGAAGAGATTACATCTTTTCGCTGATGTAGCGATACGTTTTATCGATTTTCAATTAAACAGGAGACCGTTTCGTACTAATAGCGGGGGTGATTACTTGGAAGCGAAGTTCGATTAAGACGTTAATCTAATCATGCGCGACACCTACCGCACTCGTCCGGCAACATTTTCAGGAGATCAAGCTTCGCCAACGTAAGCAAAATCCAATTAACGATCGAATTCGAACCTTTCGACATTTCCCTTATCCACTTGGATCTAAAAGTTGCTTAAATTTTAACAATTCAACAATTGAAAAATTAACTATTAGAAATTAAAAAATGGACAATTCATCTTTTGACAATTTAACAATTTATGAATTTCAGAATGTATCAATGTAATTTAGTGTGCATTGGATAATTAAACATTAAATTAGGTGATCCATAAAAGTATAAATTAATTAAGAGTGATTTGCAATTGTATATCCCAATTTATAATTTTTAAATGGAACTGGTGACAATTAAATTAGGAATAATCAAAATTATTAAAGAATGATTGCCAATTAGACAATTATAACCATATAGGCATTTAATAAATTTGTAATTTGATCATAGAAGGCGTTTAAATTCCGGGATTTTATTTTAAAAAGTTTCTAATTATTTTAAGCATGTGAGCCAAGAAATAAAAGTCGGGCATTGTGATCGCTAAAGCAAAAAAAAAAATAATTTCAATCCTTTACTAATTACTTCTGTAACACAAATTTCTAAGCTTACGTAATTGTCAAATCCACGAAGTCACTGAATTATTGCAATTTCAAATTCTCAAGGTAATAAAAAAAGAAGATTTGAAAATGAATATCCCTTATAAAATAAAATATTATTTCAACAGAAAAAACAGTATTAGATTTTTTCCTGCGGAAATTTGTAAATTCCATAATTCTCTAATTGCTGAAATTCGAGATTTCGGTCATTTACTATTTTCGGGAGTTTTGACATTCGTTAGATTACCATTTTAGGAAATTTAATCATTGTGAAAAATTATAAAAAATTTAATTCAGGTTTAAAAAATTCAGAGATTTCATATTTTGGGAATACACATTTTCTGTAATTTTATTTTATTTCAGCAATTTTTACTTTTTGGGAAATTTCTGTATCGGAAATGATGTTCTCGGTACTTTTTCATATTTTTTATTTATTTCTGAAGAATTGAAGCTTGAATATCTTTTAACAGAAAACTTTTATATCTGATTTACAACTTAAAACTGCATTTTCTCTAAATTTCGGGATGAGTATCATATATTTTTAATACAACCTATTTAAAAATAGTGTTGGAATTTGAAAAGTGAAAAATTAAAGTTCATGTTTATTAGTAGTATTCAATTGGCGATGATAAATTTCCCTTTGTGCAGTTAAAAAAAAGAGGATATACATTTCTAAAATCGAATTTTAGTACTAAATTGTGGTATTTTCATGTCACTAATGGCGAAATGATCCTGGAGATCGCATCGGGAGTCTCGCTGATTGGGTCTCATCGTTAGTAGATAAATTAAAAAGAATACAATCACGCTATCCAGGGCACTAATTGCAGGTGAAACGAGAGTAAGCTCACCCAGTCACTCCCGATGCTGAAAAAAATAATTGCGAGGCTTTACTGTTATTGGATTTTTGCATGCTAAATTCACGTATTTTACATTTGTCAATATCCGCAATAACAATTTTTAATGATCAAAAATAAAACCTGCTTCTTTACACAATAAAATAAAAAATTAGTCAAATCAGGCGACATGCACCTACAAAAACGATGTTCGTAGCTTAGTAAATCAAGTCTACTCGAAATAATTATCAAAATTTTTATCGAAATTCTCATTCAATTTTTCACCGAAATTCCCATAAAAATTATCATCGAAAGTCTTACCAAAATTGTCATTTAAATCATTTTTATCGAAATTCGCATACAAAATCTGATAGAAATTTTCATTAAAATTCTCATCGAATTTATTCACATAGAAATTCTTATCGAAATATCCTCTCCTGTCCCCTATCTCTCCCAGAAAAAATTATTGTTAAATGAAAATTTGTTAATTAAATCGTTTAAATTATTTCCTTATTTTAACTCCCTTCCCTCTTCACCCTTATCGCAACGCAACGTAATTCCCATAGAAACCCTAATGAAAATTCTCGTCAAAATAATTCTCATAAAAATTCTCATTTAAATAATTTTTTTAGAAATTCTCATCGCGATTTTTATTATAATATAAATCGCAATAATTCGCATCAAAATTTTCATACAGATCCTTGCCGAAATTCGCATGTAATTTCTCACCGAAATTGTAATCGAAAATCTCATCTGAATAATTGTCATCGTAATTTTTATCGAAATAGTTCTCTTTGAAATTCTCATTGCGATTATTATTAAAATTCTCATTGAAATTCTGATCAAAATAATTTTCATCCAAAATTTTTACGTAAATTCTTCATCGAAATACTCATTGAAATTCTTATCGAAAGAATTATCAGATATGTTCTTATCGAAATACTCATGGAAATTCTAATAAAAATTCGGATCAAAATTCTTATAGAAATAAAACACTTAGAAGTTCTTATCAATAATTTTGTCGAAATTCTAATTTAATTAATTCGTATCAAAATTGTCATCTAAATAATTCGCATAGAAATTGTCATGGTACTTCTAATCGGAATTCTCACCGAAATTCTCATCGAAACTCTCACAGGAATAATTTTAATTGAAATTCTCGTAGAAAATTATCATCGAACTTTACTTCGAAATTTTTTCCGAAATTTTCATCGACATTCTGAACGAAATTCTACAATTAGAAATAGTTCTCAACAACATTTTCATTGAAATGCTCATCAAAATTTTCTCTCCTTGTACGGGAAAAGCACTATAAGTGCTTTGCCCGGGGTTACGGAACCTTCAAAATTTTTTCAAAACATTTTATCACGGTTCTTTCTTTATGGTACTTTTCCATATTTTTATATTTTTACTGTTCATCTTTTTAAAAAGTTCGTTCTCTGCATCGTGTCAACACTACCTAATTTCACATCTACTTTGTCGCATCGTAATCAGTAAATTCTACTGAGTTTAGAATTTCCAAAACTAAGAATGAGCATTATCAACAAGGAACACGAACCCGCAATTATAGGGTGTATCCTCTTATCGGCTATTTACAAACCGATTTCCGGGTTGCTTCTCTCTCTGAACTTTTAATGCATAAATTAATTCCGTAAATTAAGAAGATAAAAAAGAGAGAAGTTCAGTAGGTTCTCGAAATATATACCAGCACAAAATATTTTGTATGTGGAAATATATTATATTGCAAAAATGATTCAAACGACTGCAGAATTTATAATTCATATTAAAAGGATTTAAACATTGCTTTAAGATTTTAGAATAAGATATTACAATAATAGATTTAATGCTTTCACGATGATTCATTTTGACGAAAAGAGATAATTCGCAGTTTATTACACGATTGGACCCTGAAATGTATCTTTATACCAAGATATTACAATATTTATTTAGTGTGTACTAAACATTATGAGTCTTTTATATGACATGGACCGCAATGCGAGAGTCTTTAAAATCCCAGTTAGATCAGGCGGGAGCGTTCCGATTGACAAAATTTATTTAATTCGAGCTAAAATATTAATTTTAATAATTTTTTTTTCATTTGAAAAATGTGTTCCTTCTTCTTTGTCGCTTTCGAAGTTAATATTTCACATATAAGTCAGCACTGTAAAATCCTTGGATATTTCTGATTCCTTACGTAATTTTTTGTTCAAAAACATAACTCATTACACTAATTTAAGAATATAATTATTATAGTAACAATAGAACATCTTTTTTTTATTTATATTCCACATTTATTTCATTTACCTTGACTATTTTTTTATGTTTGAAAACTTATTTTATTCTCGTTATAATGCATGGCTAAAAATAAATATTTTATCTTGATTTGATTAGTAAATTTAAATGGAAAAAATGATCAAAAATGCTGGTTGCAGGAATCGAGCCCGGACTTTGTTGTTACAAAGTCAAGATGTTTCTGACTGATATAACCGAGAGTTTAAGAACTCTCGCATTGCTGTTCATGTAACGTGTGCGAATTATTTAAAAGTTCGTTTTTATCTCTACAAAAATACGAGTACTCAGATAGTTTTCACTGTGAGACAAAAATACATCATTAGAAAGGACGGATGTTTGTGGAAAACGGATTCTCTCTACTTACTATGCCGTTCTCGCTCATTTCCAATATCCGGCACAAACGAGCTAATCGGTAGCAACACGTAATTGCTTACCGAATACGCTGTAATTGCTTCAGCAACACCAATATACTCACCTGAAACAAAAAAAAAATTGTTAGATACAGCAGAAAATACAAGATTCTTTATACATTTGAAAAAAGGTTTCACTGATTCTAAAAACCTTTAACCTCCTCCCAAATCTGTACTTAATGTTTATAATACAGCGAAAAAAATGTGAAGAATTTGATTGAAGAATTGATTAGTTCTTCTAATAACATCTCTAACACTTCTGTGTACGCAAATTGGAAAAATTAAAGGCTAGAAGCAAATATTTTGAGCAGAAAATGAAAAATCATTTATGTAAATTTGACTGGAGAGATATATTTACTGAGAGAAAATAATAGGCTTCGACGATAATGGCTCTTTGTTTAGCAATGTTAAACTCAGCATGTGAATCAGGTGTGTCTATATATTTTATCGTAAATAGGAGTAATAAAAAGTGTGACTATAAAAAAAATCATATTGGTTCTGTAGTTTTATACAAATAAACGTGCTTTCTAAAAGGAGCGCCTTTTCTTTAGCAACTTTCAGTTATTTTTTTGTATAAAATTATATTTCTAGTTAGTTTTGAAAAAATCTGTTGAACACATCACTTTCTAATAAAAAAAATACATTTAAAAAAAGCCTTGAAAATATTTTAAATCAGATTAACGACAAAATTGAACAATGTTCACTTTTGACTCTTGAAACTCAATTTTTTGCACTTAAATGTCAACTGAAATAATTGGAGAAAATTAAAAAAGTCAGCCATTGTTGCTTTAAAGCTCTTTATTTGTTTTTGAAACGTCTACTTTTTTTATTGATAATTCATCTTCATTTCAACTATTTACTTAAAAAATTGAGTTTTTTATATTAATTCATATTTTTGCGTTGACAGTTCAACTGCTTTATAGAAAATTCGTCTTTTGTGTTTAAAAAATCTAGAATTTGGTTGAGCAATCAGTGACTTTGTTGAAAATTCGTATTTTTCATTAATTCTATTATTTTTAATAAAAAATAACAACATTTATAGTTGAATTATAAAGTATGACCATTTTCACTAAGAATTGATCTACCATTCTTAAAAATTTCATCAATTTGTTAAAAATTTCCTGCTTTTGTTAAAAAATATTCTTTTCGATAGAAAACTAATTTTTTTCATAAAGATTCATAAATTTCTCTAAAAATTCTTCCATTTTGCTGAAAATGTATCTATTTTGTTGGAAATTCGTGTGTTTTGGTTGAAGATTTATACTTTTATTTAAAAATTGCTTTCTTTGTCTCCCAATGTAACTATTTTTTTTTAAATTCATATTTTGGGTTTAAAATGTTAATATTTTCACATAAAATTCGACTACTTACGTAACAATGAAACTTTTTGTTATAAATGCATATTTTTGAGTTGACGATTCAACTGGTGTTCGAAAAATTCAAAAAACTTGTTAAAAAATCAACAATCTGGTTGAAGAATCAACTCTTTTGTTGAAAAATTGTATTTTCTGATTAATTTAATCATTTTTATATTTAAAATAATTTTTTGTTCTAATATTAATATATTTTTTGTAAACAATACGTTATTTTTAATTGAAAATTCATCTACTTAATTAAAAGTTAACCTACTATGTCAGGAATTTATTTTTGTTCCAAGATTCATCATTTTCGTTAAAACTTCGTCTTTTTTGATAGAAAATTATTATTCTTGGTTGGAAAATCATTTCCTTTAGATTGAGAATTCAACTGCAAGCGATAAAAATTAAATTCATTATAGTATAAGGAATTATTCAATTTTAACAAATTTATCCCCATATTTGCGTGAAAAGCCTCTTGATTTCCTCGGTTTCAAGAACATAACGGCCTGTGAAGCCTGTTACATCTATAAACATGTGTCCAATTGCATTTTTCGGATTTTGTTTCTTGATTACAACATTAGTTTAGAAACCATTTAAATTTGGTATCATAAAAAATAATCTCTTTCAAAACTTCTTGTTTTCTAAAGCCTTGAATTAATGTTTAAGATTCTTGAAAAGTGAACATAAGCTTTGTAAAAAAATAAGTAGGAAAGAAGAAAATTATGTACAAATGCACGATTTTAGATGTTATAGGATATTTCTAAAACTTATATGATCTCTATCTTAGTGTTCGAAAGAAAACTAATTCCTGATTGCTCTCGAGTCAAAATAATATTTTTCAGATTTTCTCAGCCGCGGATAGAAACTCCTATATTTCCAGCCAGTTGCGGTAAGGTAAATGTATGTGGCGAGAGGAAAAAAATGATTAATGGGTGATATAATGGATAGGGCAAGGTTGATCAATGCAAGATAAACTGAAGGAAAGGGAAAGAGGAATTAGCAAAAGGGGTAGGGATAGTACTTTGTGGGGTAGGAATAGGAAGGGTGGGAGGTGACGGAAGAGATAAAAATGGTGTGATATGAATTACGAGGTGAATTTCAAAGGTTTGTGAGGAAAAAATGTGAGGGGAAGAAAGGGTTTCAAAAATTAAGGTTGAAAGTAATGGACGGGGTAGGATGTTTTTATATAGGACCTTATATTTCGTTCAATTCAGAATAACATTTATAAAGTAAATTGTAAGTCAACTGCTGTATTTAAAACGCCTATAACTAAATTTGACTCGGTTTTTTGACACTTTTTGCTCAAAATGAAATTACATTAGTTTGAGGAAAATGTAGGTCAATTACAGCAGAATGGGTGTTAAAAACAGTGGTTTGCTTTTCCTGTAGTCACCATTGTTACACATGCCGTTATATTCAGTGCGTGATCCAGGCAAACAGCTTCACACTATTTTAATAAACTCCCTTTGATCGTAGCATTTCTCACCAATAGTCAAACACGATTGGTGTACTAGACACGACCCAAGGGAATAAACGGGCACGCAGAAACACTATTAACGCTTCAATTCAGTGACTATACAACGACTGCCGTCTGCCATCTACAACTTTCGTGGTTGCGCATACTAATTTTGGTGCTATCTGGAATCATGTAATTACACTGAAAATCGTAAGGACAAATCAATTTTGAATCATGAAGTATGACAAATTGTTTGATTTGAATCATTGCAAACGTATGAAACAGGGTAGTCACCAGTTTTCATTTTCAAAGTTTTCCATCTTTCGTCTGATTTTTCCATAATCAGTTTTTCATTTTCGGTGATCATTGATATTTAAAGACTAGAATTCTTATCTTGTGATATTTTTAGACATCAAAGCTGAAAATGCTCTCCAAACATGGGAAATAGAGTGATTCTAAAATTAAATTGATTTTAGAAAAAAGATCTACTATTGTCGCTCCACTGAAGAACAAACCAGAAAACCTCTAATTAAAGATCGGGTGCTTTCCAATGGAACTATTAGAAAGATCGAGAGAAGAATTTTTTTTCAGAAAAGAACATTTAATTCAAAAATTTTATAAACTTATTTTCTATCTAGTCTGAAAATGACGTTAAGTATTTTCTCTTATTTGAAGATTTGACTTGATAGATTGGTTGATTTCCATTTTCACGGTGGTGCAAAAAATATCTACACTGATCGATGGTAACTATCTCTGATAATAATAAGGATTCCTTTAAAGGTTATTATTTTTCATTAAAATAAGGGAATTAATCCTTTTAAGCAAAATTAACGTGCATAGATAAAAAGATTGATCAGATTTCCAGTCGGAATATATTACATTTTTAACAAAACAGATACATTTTAAACCAAATAATTAAATTTGAATAAAATAACTGAATTTTTATCCCAATCTTTGAGCTTTAAATAAACACAGTTTAATTCACATGCAAATAGTTAGATTTTGAACCCCAAAACATGAAACTTTTAGTAAACAGGTGTATTTCAATCAGATAGTTTAACATCAAATCAAGAGAGACGAATTTTCCAACATAATGATTGAAACTTTTAATCAAGTAGTTGAATTTGCAATCACAGTTGAATTTTATCTAATTAGTACAACTTTCCAACCAAAAATATGAATTTTATTAAAGAAAATTGCCCTATTATTCAAATATTTGAAATGCAGTGCCAAAGAAACGTATTTTTAAACCAAATAGTTGATTTTTTAACCTAATAGGTGAATTTTCATCGTACAAGGATAAATTTTCTACCAACTAATAAAAAAAAAAGTTGAATTTTTAACTAAATAGTTACACTTTTTAGCGAAAAAGATTAAATTTGTAGAAAACAGTTAAATTTACCAACAAAAAAGTTAATATTTTAATAAAAAATCTGATTTCGATAAATTAGTTAAATTGTCAACAAAATTATTTAATTTAAACAAAATAACTGATTTTATAACAATTTAATTGTATTTTCATTCTATACACATAAATTTTTAATTAATTAGTTTAATTTTTAATCAGAAACAATCATATTCTCAACCAAATTATGGAACTATCAATCAAAAAGAGTTGAATTTTCTACCAAATATTTAATCTTTTTAGCCAAGGAGATTAATTTGATGAAAAACAATTAAACTCTCAACAACAAAGTTAATTTTTTACCAAAAAAGCAGACTTTAACAAATTATTCGGATTGCACCTGGATGTTTCATTTTTAATGTAAAAAGACGACCTTCAAATAAAAATTAAGGAAATTTTGTACCGAATATTTGAATTTCCTACCTGCAAAGATGAACTTTTAATCAAAAACGGTTGATTTCCAACCAAATGGTCGGATTTTCAATAAAAAATAGTTAAATTTTTAATGAAATAGTTTATATCATTAGCCAAAAATAAAAATTTGTTATTAAACGGTTAAATTCTCAACAAATAAGTTAATTGTTGACCAAAAATTGAAGTTAAAGAAAATAGTTGATTTTTTAACCAAATATTAAAAGGTTAACGAAATAGTTGAAGTTTAAACCAAATGGTCGAGTTTTCAAACTAAAAAGATTTACCTTTAACTAAAAAACTTTTAATTTTAATTACGAATTAAAATTTTCTAGAAAGAAAGACAATTTTTTAAGAAAATAATTTAATTTTCGACCCGAAAGGTGGAAGCTTAAACAAATACGTGAATTTAAAAAAAGAAATAATTTTTAACCAAAAAAGATAACTTCTTAGCCAATAAATATAAACTTTCTAACGTAAAAGGCAAACGTTCAATAAAAAGTTTAGAATTTTGTACTGAACAGCAGAATTTCAAGTACAAAAATAAAGTTTCAACAAGAAGATCATTGTTTACCGAAAAAGACCCATTTTCATAAGAATATATAAATTTTCAAAGAAATGGTTGGAATTTCAAGTTATAAAAAACAGCATTTTAAGCAAAAATCGAATTATTTAAATTTTCAGATAAAAAAATTAGATTTCCGCCAAAAAAATCAATATTCCTGCCAAAGATAATAATTTTTGACTAAAATAATAATTCTCTATCAAAGTAAACGCATTTTTAACAAACTACTTTAACTTTTATCAAAGCAGTTGAATGTTCAAAAATAAAGATAGATTGCCACGAAATTCTGAAATTTATAACTAAAGAAATAATTTTTTCATTAAAATAATATACTTTTATCAAGAAAAAGGATGTTTAACAGAGAAGTTCGACTAATGGCATGATGCATGGCATGGATGAAGACACAATTCTGAAGTCTCTTCTGTTCCTTAATAACAATTTTAAATATGCCCATTCTGCAGACGCAGTCAAAATGATTATTTAGACTTTAAAACATTTTATGTAAGGTGTGAAATTACACTCAATATAAACTACGTGGTTATTTCATTAACTGGAAAAAATTTTTTTTTCAGTTTTTAAAAACGATAGGTTAATGTATAGTCTGCGTTATATTTATCGTAAAGACCGTCG
>NC_046659.1:82763199-82781329 GCF_010883055.1 Belonocnema kinseyi | reverse complement strand
TCAGTAACATCGATTAATTTTAAAATAATATCTTTACTTAAAGTAGTTTAACTTTCTACAAAATAAGGCAATTTTTAATAAAATCTCAGAACGTCTACCAAAACAGATTAATTTTTAAGCGAATATAGTTGCAGTTTTAACCTAAAAGGATGAATTTTCTACTAAAATAGTGGGCATTCCAACACCAAAAAAAACGAATTTTCAACAAAGCTGTTTAGTTTTTGACAAAAAGAATGTTACAATAGGATTAAATTCTTATCAAATAATGCAATTTTTAATCAATCGAGATGAATTCCAAACCAAAAATACAACAGGAGAAAAGCATAAATTCTTTAAAAGAAGGGAAAAAGAGGGAAACGTAAGTATAAGAATGAAGTTTAAATTTTTAATATAGACTATTTGAGAAACAGAATAAATCAGTTTAAAATTTAAGTAATGTATTTTGAATTTATTATTCCTGGCAGTTACATAAATTGATTCATACAGAAAATTCCTTACTTCTCCATGACTTCAACTAATGAACGAAACTCCCTGTTTTTCATATTTTTCCAGATATTCGGGTCGAATAAAATTCAAATCTGTTTTTTTTGCTTCTTTTTTCCGTTAAAAAGCATCAACAATAGACTTTAATAGAATTCTGTGATACACGCACTTTCCAAGGGAGATTGACTTTCATTGAAAGACCAGCGAGATGGACCTTGTCGATCTGCATATCTACGTGACAGGAAATGTAAAGCACATGACAAGAAATATTTCTTACGCATTTTTCTTTGAATACTAAAGCTTTCATAAACTTCCATTGTTGGGATTTTATAAGCTCTCACGCTCGGAAAAGTCATTCAATTTAACGAAAAATTTTCACATACATTTCCTTCTTTAGCCCAATAAACATGTGTTCCGGAAATCAGATTGTGAATCGATGTAACATGTTAATATAAATATGTGCTTAAAATTGATTAGAAAATGTTCCCTTTTAAGTTTAATTTCAAATTTCGTATTTTCGAATCAGATTTTCCACAAAATACTAGTTAGGAAATTTTCTGACTTTCCCTGAACAATTTTTCATTTTTCCTGACCTTTATAAATTTTTCTTTTATGTATACAAATAACTTTATATCTAGGAAAATAAAAATTTCAATTTAAAAAGAGGTTAGTTTGTACATTTATCTTGATGACAAAATTTTGAACAAAAAAATATAAATTTTCGATGAAAAATTGAAAATCAATTAAATAAATGTATTTTCAATGAAAAAGATCAATTTAAAGAAAAAGACTACTTAAATTTTCTGGTAAAAAATTAATTTCCAAACAAGTATAATTGCATCGTTTAATTTTCAAGCGAAAAAAAGAAAGAATTAAGTAGGAAACCGTTGAATTTTTTAGATCAAAATATAATTTTCCAACAATGAGAATCAAGTTTTATCAGAAAAGATTAATTTTTATATGAAATAATGAGTCTTGAATCAAGTAAATGCAGTTTTAAACAAGCAATATGAATTTTCAACAAAAAAGTTCATTTTCAACCAAAAGCCGAATTTGTTTACAAAATATTTAAACTTCTTTGCTAAAAATTCATGCTCCACAAAAAAGTTTATTTTCAACCAAAAAGAGAATTTTTTAAAATAATATTTAAATTTTCAACCCAAAAAATACGAATTTTCTTCAATACAGCGGAATTTTCAACCAAAGAGAATGGCTTTTCAATAAAACTGTAAAATTTTTAACTACATAATAAAATTTTTAGGTACAAGATGAATTTTCAACTAAAAAGATTGTCAAATAAATAAAATATACACTCTCACGCCTCTAATACTTATTTGCTATTAAAAAACTTTGAATTTTCATTTTTGAATAGTCTGCACGTAGCTGTCCCGGTATATATTATCATTGACTTACGCATTTTTTTGATGCAATCAAGTGATCTGATAAAAACAGTTGCCTAATTAGACATATTGGGAAATGCCTGGTTTTTAACCCGTTATTTACGGACTGGGTTGCAGCCAAGTGCATGATGGGGGAACCTACAGCTTAGGGTGGTATCCCAACCACCAAAACCCTGGTGGTCGGAAAACCCCGGACTTCGAACATGAAATACGAGTGCCTAACCAACTGAGAATAATTATTGCTCACCGAGACTTTTTTTCAATAATTTTTAGATTGATCTATAAATCCCGTCTTATTCATTTAAATAACACTACTCGTGCCTATTAGTATTCAATGTATTTTATTGTAGGCGTTATAAACTCTACTGAAAAGCTTCCTTGTGCGTTTCTTATGAATATTATAGAATAACGTCTCGTCATTTTAGATTTGCCTGATATATTTTTACTTCTGAAAATGGATACAGATCTACCAATAACTATTTTACACTCCTATCTATCTCTTCATCTATCTTTCTGTTATTAGTGAATAGACTATGATGATAAATGTAGGTACTTATCAACTTGTTCTATTCTCTCAAGATTCATGAGAATATTGCATAATGTTTTCTTACGCTTTTGTTTAAACGCCAGAATTTTTGTTTCAATTGCGTTAATTTTGGGACCCACGTTTCTTATACCAAGGGTGTTAGTTGAAGTTTGCCGGTTTTACTCATATATGTCCCTAGAGATATGCATGCATTTCTATGATTTAGCATCTATGTCATATTTTTCTATGAACAATAACATTAAAAAATACACAATTCCATTCTGCCAAAATAATAGCATCATAGTTGCTTACCTCAGTGAATATGTCCAGTTTCGTTTTAAGTAAATCGCATTTGCGGCATTCGTTGCTTTTCTTATTTCGTCAAAAGAAAAAAGCAGTTCAAGCTTATCGATTGTTAGTAGAAACTTATGGTGAACATGCTGCAGTGATTAAAACATGCGAGACATGGCTTCATCAATTTAAAAGTGGAGATTTCGATTTAACAGACAATGACCATCCTGATGCAGCGAAAAAGTTCGAAGACGAGGAATTGCAGGCGTTATTGGATGAAGACTCAACCCCATCGCAACAACAATTGGCACAAACACTAAATGTGAACCGAGGAGCAATTTGCTAACTTTTAAAAGTCATGGGAAAAATCCAAAAGTATGGAAAATGGGTACCACGCCAACTGAACGATAGACAAATGTAAAATCAAAAAACCATTTGTGAAATGCTACTTGAACGGTTCGAAAGGAAATATTTTCTGCATCAAATTGTCACGGGGGAAGAAAAATGGATTTATTTCGAGAACCCGAAGCGGAAAAAATCATGGCTTTCACCTGGTGAGATCGGCCCATCGACTCCAAGGCTAAATCGCTTCGGCTGTAAGACAATGCTCTGTGTTTGGTGGGACTAGTGTGGTGTGGTGTGCTTCGAGTTATTAAAACCTGGTGAGACTATGAATACGGATCGCTAGCTACAACAAATTATCAATTTGAATCATGCGTTGATCGAAAAACGGCCGGAATGGGCATAAAGGCATTGCAAAGTTATCCTACAACATGAAAACGCACCGTCTCATACCGCTAAAGTGCTGAAGAACACATTAAAAGCATTGAATTGGGAAATATTATCGCCCGCGCTGTACTCTCCAGACCACGTCATGTCCGACTATCACCTTTTCGCATTGATGGGACACTCACTTGCAGAGCAGCACTTCGTCAATTTTGAAGAAGTCAAGAAATGGCTCGTCGAATGGTTTGCCTCGAAAGAGAAAAAGTTTTTTTGGAATGGTATCCATGATTTGCCGGAAGGATGGGCAAAATGTGTAGAATCCAATGTTCGATACCCCTGGTACTTGTATTCAGATTGTTTAACATTCTTAGCAAGTCCTCGATTGACTCTGCCATAACAACCTTATCATCTGCGAACGCTAGCCCACGTATCTTTACTGTTTTGAGATCCACAGCTTCTTCGTCCGAAAGGGCAATTCTTAGACACTTGTCCATGAATATAATGAATAGCCATGGATACCTTGCATAATATCGAATCAGTCACTCAGTTTCGCATTTACATTTACACTCGCTTTGCTACCTGCATATATTATTTGTATTGCTTATAGGGGTCATCCCTTTACTCCGTACTCTTTCAGGTCTTCTCAGTTCGAATCTATCCACCTTTACAAACGCTTTTTCTAGGCCAATCTATGAGGTATTAGTCTGAACCGTATACAAACAATTCAGCGTTAATACTGCATACACCAGTAGGCCTGCCATTCTTGAAATTTTTAATTTCTTCTTATAATTCAAAATTTTGTTTACTTGTTTTAGGCCACTAGAGTAAAATCAACTATTGATCCTGAAGGATGACAAGAGTCTGATAAAAGATCATTGTGATCGGCTACAGGAATTATTGTCGATAATATCGAGGAAATCGTTCGTTGATGAAATGAAGAACCTACCATATCGGTACTCTTGAGATATACGCCATCGAATGACGCTCTTTCTATTTGACCTAATATTTCCACTGAAGTGTCACAGGCACTCAAGTTTCGCGTGAGGTAGAATAGTTTCTCGATTTATTCGTTTGAAATTCCGTTTTCCAGCTTTCTGCAAACCGAGGTGGTCGCCTGTTCGATTGCTCGAACTCTTAGTCTGCACATTTTATATTCTGTACCAACCTGTATCCTATACGCTTCATATTACGACCAGTTCGAAGGTAGAATGCCTGTATCCGATTTCTCATATCGGTTCTACGATTTTTACAATAGGTTACGTTATGGACTCTTCTGGAATTTAGTATCACATCTGTAAACCCGAGGTGCCAAGAAATTACAGAATTGTAAGAGTATTCCTTTTGTTCGACATTTTGTCATATTTCTGTATTTCATATTTACTGAATTTCATGCTTTTGTTTTCTGTGCAAATTAATATTCGGAACGTTGCAGGAATAATAATAAAAATTCACATCACTGTGTCTATAATAAATGTTTTTCGGGAAAGTGCATTTGTTTTATTGTTGAATTAATCAAGCAGTGCTTTATAAATGCTTTCATTCGTTTGGAGATTCACGCAGCACAATTTAACAGGGAAAACCATTAACGCGCACAGGAGTAACGTCAATGTTTTCCCAATTCAGTGATCCAAACACGCAGATTCAATGAAGTATGAAATATTCTATTAAAAAGATTTCTTTGCTCTCATGTTTTGATCTGGAAAAAGCATTTGATGTGGTGAATAGAATTGAACTCTGGGAAGTTTTGAAAGAATATGGAGTCAATGGTTGACTTCTAAAAGCAATTAAAGCAATATGTGCAAGCATTACAGCGAGTGCAGTGAATTTTCAACTCAAAATCATGACTTTTTCACTGTGAAAGATTAATTTTCATTACAGAAAATAAAAAATGTCAACCGAAACTTTGATTTTTTTACCTGAAAATATAACTTGACAAAATAAGTCAACTTGCAACCAAAATTTTGGAAAAAGGTAAAATTTTTAAATAAAAGACTGAAAACAGTTGCATTTACAATCAAATGGTCGACCTTATAATCAAAACAGATCAATTTCTAACAAAGTAAATTATTTTTTAACAAAATAATTGAATTTTCGTGCCAAAAGGACCAAACAGTTGTTTTTTTCTTTTAATGAAGCAAACAGTTTGACTTACCACTAAATATTTCGACCTTCAAGAAGACGAATTTTTAAGAATTTAGATGCTTTTTTAATGAAGAAATTAAGCTTTTATGTCAAAATGACAAATGCTTTAAAGTACAGTCATATTTTCAACAGAAAAGTTTATTTTTAACAAATACTGGTGAATTTTTAACAAATAAAAAAATACTATTCAACAAACTATTGGATTTTCCATTAAAATAATACAACTTTGAAACGAATAGTTGTATTTTAGGCAAAAAGATAAATATTTTAGAATGCAATTCAATTGTCAGCCTGAAAAGCTTAATTTTTAACAAAAAGATCGCTTTCAACAAAGAAAGATGAATATTTAATAAAATATTTGTATTTAAAAAAAAGTCAACCGAACAGTGGCATTTAAAACCAAATAGCTAAACTTTCAAAAAAAGAGATAAATCTTCAACAAAATACAGGAATTTTTGACCAAATAGTTGAATTTTCACGGCAAAAAGATTAATCTTTTAGAAAAGCATCAATTCTTCAGCAAGAAGATCATTCCTGAACAAGAATCAGTAGTAAAAAAATAGTTGAATTTTCGCGTTGGATTATATTAATTTAGTTCACACTAAATTGCGAAAAACCAAAAAAGAGGAAGTTTTTTTAAAACAAGGAAAAAAAGAGAAATTAAAAAAGGGGAATATGGCAAGGGTTCTGAAGACTTATAGAATTTAAAATTATTCGATGACAAACGTTTGCGACTTGAAAATGTTTGACTGTTAAGGCCGGCAATTGAAAAAAAATTTTAATTGTAAATACGGATTCACGAATCTAGAAATTATTGAAATTCAAAGACACTATTAATTCAAAACAGTCTGCGTATGAAGATTAAATAAGACATTATTCAGTCCTTAATGTCCTTATTCAAAATGGAAATTTTTTTTCTAGTATTGAATTTCATTTCCAAAATTCCATTGTGATTAGAATTGAAATTAAGTATAGTGAACTTCTGACAAAACAAAAAAGGAATCTGATTCGTAGCAATAAATCAGTTGAAAAAGTCGAATTTTTCAAAAATGTCGAAAACAGTCAAAAAAGTCACGCGATCGGATCCCGAATTTTAAACCAAAATTTGTTTGTCATAATTATATATAGAAATGCACTTTTCTACCAACTGAAAGGATACAAGTTTGAATAAATTAAAGAGATATGCCAGGACAGAAAAGTGCGACGACAAATTTTATAACAAATGCATAATGAACTTTCATCTTCACCGAGTAAGTCATGCTTACACTAAAATAGATGTCGCTTGGTATAATAATAATAATGATAATAATAATAATAATAATTATGATAATTGTGAGATAAATAATTTCAAAATAAGTCAAAATAGGAATAATAATAATAATATTAATATAATTGATAGATGTTGTATAGGAAGAAAACATTCTTATGTATCTCACGAGATTATAAACACTTCCCGAACATATTTAACTTGAAACTTTGTCAGCTTCGTAACTGAGTTCAAAGATTCTTCAAACGGTGACATTCCCGTACAGGTATATTTTATAAGTTAAGCGACGCGACGCGCTGCTCTACACTCCCAAGCAGGCGTATTGCCATATAATTTCACAACTTTCGACGACACCCTGAACTTGTAATGTCCTCGTTTTGCAGCGAATATTCGACGAAAGCGTTAGGGATAAAAGTTTACCACTAAAGTTCAGGTAAAAGAGGTAAAAGAGGAAAGAAAATTATGTCTATTATATGTCTATGGTTAAAACATGTCGACCAGAGGACGTATACAAAAAAATTTGCACTACCCGTGAAAAAACTGGGGTAGAAATTTTTGGATATAAATGGTCCCATTAGATTTCTTTTGATTATTTCCAACTTTACAGTATAAAATGATCTTAGAACAGTGAAAGTACAATAATAATAAGGGAATTAATTATTTTTGATAACACTAATGTGCTGGAGCTATATTAAATTTAAAACAAAATTCTGAAGATTTTACTTCGAAATATATTGCATCTTCATCAAAATAGTTGAATTTTAAATGAGAAAAGATTACTTTGGTACAGAAAGAGAGGAATTTTTAGAGAAAAAATCGAATATTTGAGCAAACCGTTAACTTTTGAATCCGAAAAAGTGAATTTTCAACCAAGAAAACTTTTGAATCAAATGGTCGGATTTGAAAAACAACAAGAAATTGACTAAAGCGGCGAATTTTTAACATTTCAGTTAATTAAAAAAGTTGTTATTATAATCTTTTAGGTCTTTTAAAAATCAACTTTTTTCTTTTCTTGAATTTTTTTCATATCATGCGTTCTTTGGCTTAAAATGTTAATTTGATTTTTTTTTTATTTTGAAAATGCTCTAACTTTGATCATTCTCTTTTTATAGAAAAAAGTCATCAGGATGAATTGTTTGATTCCCTAAGTACTAAGAATAACCGTTGATAGAATTGTTAAATATCGAAAAAACGTGGCTTCAAAAATGTTGAAAATGCGCTTACTTTTTGAATTTTAATCCAAAATAGCTGGTTTTCAAATCTGTTCTTTCTTTTTAGGCTTTAAAAAAGTGTGCCAAAGCACAATCCAATCTGATCAATTTTTTGAAAGTTATGGTGCCTACAGAATACAGACTACGAACTACAGACAGACACCTTCGTAAAAATCGTTTTTTCTGACTCAGTGGGTCTCAAAAGGTAGAGATTTGAAGAAAACCGACAAAGTGAAATTTTACACAAAACTAATACCTTCTCATTAGGATGAGAATGTAAAAAAGATCAATTTTCAAACAGAAAAACTTCATTTTCATCAAAATAGTACATTTTCAACCAAATAGATCAATTTTAAACTAAAATTCTGAATATTTCATAACAATAATTATTAATGAATTTTGAATTCAGAAGATTAATTTTCTACCGAATGACGGAATTTCAACAAAATATATGAATTCTCAACCAGAACAGATCGGATTCTAGTTTTAAATAAAAAATGTGTAATTTAATCAAAAAAAGAGAATTAAAAAAAATCAGTGGATTCCTTAACCAAAAATTATGAAATTTCTATTTAAAAATGGTGAATTTTTAAACCAAGTAGACAAGTTTACAATAAAAAGTGAAATATTTACCCAAAATTAATTTTTCAGTGAAGAAAGAAAAAGGTTTTGAATAAGTAGTTGAAATTTCTCTGACAAAAAAAGTTTACCTTAAAAAGCAAATAATTGTACAACCCGAAAATACAAATTTTTATTTAAATGTCAACTTTTAACAATACAATGGTTTTTTGTCAAAAATTTTAAACAAAATATCTCAATTTTCTACTGAAAACAATCAAGTTTTAACCAAAAAGTAAACAGTTACATTTTTGGTTGAAAAATTAATTTTGAGCAAAAGAAGCTAATTCTTAACAAAATGATTGAGTCTTTAACCAAAATAATAATATTATATTTCACATGAAAAAAATTTAATTTTTTGAAACGCTCCAACCTGGACAAAAAAAAATTAAAAGGCAAAAGTTGTGATGTGAGTGTGCCCACACAGCGGGCAGATGTTTTTGATTGTTAATGATGTTTTTCACGATTAAAACACAAACTACGCATCCTATCAATAAGTGATTTATAACAAATTTGTAGATCTATTTCGAATGTAAAATTTTTGTATACTCATCTTTTACCGTATTTTGCATAGTTAGATCCACAAATGTAAATTTTGGATATTATGAATATTCTATGATGATAATGTAAAAAATAGCTTTCAACTAAAAATATGTAGATTTTCTTATTCGCTTTTATTAATTCAGTTCGCTTTTAAGCAAAAAATTAGAAAAAGTGGAAGTTTTTTGAAAACAGTGGCAAAAAGAGGAATGCTGTAAAAGAAGAGAATAGAGAAAATATTTAGAGTCTTATTTTTATTCCAATTACTTTGAGGCATAAGATCAGGAATAAATGCGCATATCGTTCCATATATTTTTATGTCAACATTTATGACTATATTGGAAAGAAGAATATGAAGACCAATTTTCCTCTTTTATCTTAAATAAAGCAGATTCTGATCCGATTAAAATAATCGAAAAAACGGAATGCTGCTGACGTGAAGGGATAGGATCTATTATACTTTTTCCTTCTAAGCGTACCAATTCAAAAGACAGTGTTTAAATATTTACAAAAAAGTTTGATAATGATATATTTTTACCAAAAAATCAATCGCCTATTATTCTCGGAAAATTATCTTTCCGACCAGCCAAATTTTAAGGTTCTCCCTTCCGCCTTTATTTCCTATCAGGGCTTGTAATTGGATCGGCAAATCGCAACATCCCATCGCGAGACGTAAGGATAAACAGGTTTTCCGCATCCTTATAAGAGAGTAAAGAGGAGACAAGGCCAGAGCGAGGTAAGTCGACCACTTAACACGCATTGAGAGGAGTCGAAGAAGGGCTCTGGACAGAGCGAGCAGGGAATTTCCTCACACTCTCTTTCTTATACTTTTTGCTGGAAAAGAGTATAAGTATATATATATATATATATATATATTTATTTTTTGCTAACATAAAAAGAATAAGAAAAAAACTACACGCGCTATATTCGCGAAGGAAAAAGATTCTGTGCTGCCGCTGCTCATACCACTGCGTTGCCGATGTTGCAGCTTCCAAGGTGCAGCGCTGCTGGCCCATTCACACACGCTTTTCGGGATGATGTGGGAGGATTTCCATTTCACATGTGCATTCATCGAGTGGAAATTGACTTTTTATTTCTTCTCTGAGGCCACACCAGTACTTTAAATCGCTTACAAAGTATTGGTGTCGTATATAAAAAGCTTCTTCCAGTCTCAGTGAGGTAGTTCTAAAAGATTTCAGATTGCAATTTAAATGCAATCGGCGAAAAATGCAGAATACACGATCCATGGCAGTATGAGTATTGTGTAAGAAGGCAATTTGTAATATATTTAAAAATTCTATTTGTAAAAATAAAATAGATTTCGAGCAAAAATTACGAGAATTTTGTTTCAAAACTTGAAATTAGGGTAGCCTCAAAAAATAATTTTTAAAATTCTCTGAATTTTTCCTGACCATTAATATTCATATACTAATATCTTATTCAACCTACAAAATAGTATAAACTTTAATCAATAACGTTTCAATTTTGAAATTAATAATTTAATTCATCGGAGGCTGATTTAATTTTTAACAAAAAAAGATGAATTTTCAATCAGCAAAGCAGAATCTTCTATCTAAATAGTAAAATATTTAAACAAAAAAAATTGACTTCGACCAAAGACATTTGCATTTTCAACGAAATAATTCAATCTTATAACCAAAAAAATGTAATAGTTGATATTCAAACCGAAAAATATGAAATGTTTAGTATGAAAGATAAATTTTGAAACCAAAAGGAATAATTTTTTAACAAAAGGATAAATTTTATACCCAAAAAGTCGAGTGTTCATGAAAATACGTGAATTTTCATAAAAAAGTTGAATGTTCTACTTCAAAAGATAAATTAAAAAAATTGATGTCCCAAAAATGGTCGAATTTTTAACTAAAATTAACATTTTTCAATCAGCGAGATGGGTCTTCGTAAAAGAAAGAGTTTTTAGTCATGAAGAAAAAAAGCCAATAGACGGATTTTCTGTAAAATAATTGAATTTTTAAATCGAAATTGTAAATTATTTTTAACAAAAACCTTATTTTAAACAAAGTATTTTTCAACTAAGCAGTTCAATTTTCTATAAAAATAATAGAATTTTTAGACCAAAAAGACAAGGTTTCTAAAAAAAATAGTTTAATTTTCAACCCGCAAATATTTATTTTCAACTGAACAATTTTGAACCAAAAAGAAAAAATTTAAAACCAAGAAGATTATTTTCTGACAAAAGAAAAATTTTCAACTGAAAAGAATCAACTTTAAACTGAAAATGGAATTATTAAGTTTTTATTTAAAAAAAAAACCAATTTTAAAAAAACAAAGAAAGAAATTTTCAACATAACAATTAGGTTTGCACCAAAAAGATGAATCTTCAACCAAAGAAATAAATGTTTAGCATTGTAGCTCATTTTTTACGCAAATGTTTGTATTTCCAATAAAAAAAGATCAATTTTCAACAAAATTGTTCAAACTTCAAGCAAAGAAAATTTATTTACAATTAGGCAGTTGCATTAATACTGGAAACAGACCAAATATTTACTAAAACAAATACACTCTTAAACTTACCTAATATTTAATATAATGTATTAATATAATATTCGAAATTTCATCACTAATTTTGCATAATATTTACGATAAAATGTCCGGTAGCGCCCTATATTATTTTATTATACTAAAAAATGAGACGATTTTTTGAAAGACTAAAGCCAAATCAAAGAATTCGAGAGAATAGTCACTTTTCTCATATCTTTCAATAGTTTTTATCTATTCTGCATATGTTTTTAAAAGATTTTTGTAATTTGTTTGTTTGATTACCGCCGCACGTCATGTCCAGCGACATTCAGCAACAAGTAAAATTCATATCCATTACAAATAAATTCCTGGATCTCTTAGTTGTATATTTTCATACTCTCTTCAGTTACCCTGATTTGAATAAACAACATATGTTTGGCGGTATGGAAAATTTTATTGTTTTGAAGAGTCTCATTGTCGGAATGTAATCGATCGCAATTAAACAAACACGGACAAGATTTATATTTTTGGAACTTGTTTTATATTTGTCTTTCCATTTTTTATTTTTTCCAAAATGGCTGTTACTGTATTTGTAGTACGTAAACATATTTGATTCAAAGAAGTACAATAAACAAAGCTTTGATAATTAGAATTTTAACATAAAACACTAAACTAATCTTCAAGGAATCCGTATTATCATCAGAGAATAACAGAATATCTTAACGTCTTTTACAGAATAGATAGAGTTATGAATTAAAATGGTTTTTAATTCAATTAAAAAAAAAACTCCTTTCGCTCCACTAGGAATCGAATCACAGAACTTCTGATTGCCAGTCCGGTGCTTTTTCATTAAGCTACTGGAGGGATCAAGCGAAGAATCCTTTTTCAGAAATACACGCATTATGTTGCCAAGTGTTACAAGCCAAATTTTTCAAGGAATCTGTATTAACATCAGACAATAACAGAATTTCTTAATGTCTTTTAGAGAGTTGATGGAGCTATGAATTACATTTTTTTAAATTTAATCTTCGGGCGTTTTCCTATTAAGCTACTAGAAAAATCGAGAGAATAATTATAATCTTCATCATAATTAAAAACTAAATAATTCAATGCAAAACATTAAACTATTTAAAAAACATTATACAGAATGAGTGCACCCAATTCATCCAAAGGTCCTTAAACATTTTAAAGACCACTGTACAAAAAAACTGCGACAAGGAAAAACTATATAGCATATATTTAAATTACCTTTCGAACATTTTATTCGAAACAAAGGCTCGCAGACCTTATAAATAAGCATTGCCAAATAAAAGAAAGTACTCGTGTTCGATCTCTGATGTGCAGGCAGTCGGATGCCGCGAGATCGTTCCTAATTTTTTGTCGAGGCAGTTCCGAGATCCAGTCTTCCTCAGATTAGCACTCTGTGAGTAGCGTGATTATCGCGAGGCTCGATCGCGACAGGGTTGAAATTTTCGCTTTTGCCGATCGGATCAACCAATCGTAAATCCATCAAATGTCGAGTTGGGAATTTACGTTGTGCGCCCACGAGACGACGCCTTGACAGTCAGTCAATGAACGACTGTGGTTCAACTATCTTGTAAATACAAACGTGTTTCACACATTTTTCAAATTAATTAAATGCTAATTATGATAGGGTGTTGTGTCGCGATGCATACTGATATCTCACGCTGATTAAATTTGCAGACCGTGCATCTTACTACTGCTACAGTTTTTATAATTAATTGTCTTCAGTATTCAATCAGCCCTTAACTTGATGATGTCTGAGGTCGAATATTCCTAATGCCAAAACCATTGCATCACGATGCACACTGATATATTGTGTCGATTAAGTTTGCATACGGTGCATGTTATTACTGCCAAGGTTTCTGAAATTAGTTGTCCTAAGACAATTATCCGATAAGTTCATTATTCCTTACGTCGATTAGGCCTCAAGTCGATTGGGCCTCAAGTGAATTATATGTTCAGTTTAGAATATTCTCATTACAACAAAGAAAATAATTATTTGCGCATTGAATATAATTCTTTTGGATACTAAAACTAAAAACATTCCACCACGATGCATACTGATGTCTCTTTTCAATTAAATTTACATGCCGTGTATCTTATTGCTGCCATGGTTTTTATAAATAGTTGTCTTGAGTATTTGATTACTCCTAAGGTTGATTATTTCTGAAGACGATTACGCCTTAATTCAATTATCTTTTTAGTTTAAATTGTCTCACCACTATAAGAAATTCATTTCTGACTAATTGAATTCAATTCTTTTTGGCCATAAAGCCAAAATCATTCCACCACGATGCATACTGAAGGTTCACGTTAATTGAATTTACACACCATGCAATTTATTGCTATGGTTTTTATAATTAGATGTCTTAAGATGTCTTTTAAAATCTATGTCAAACTGTCAAGCTTAAGGGGGGGGGGGTATCAGAAAAAAGGGGAACGCGGAATTAATATTTAGAATATTTAGTTAAAGATTGAACTAATTAGCATACAAATTCGTTGTTGTGGTTGAAAATCAGTATTTTCACTGAAATTTTCACGATTCTTTTTTTTGTTTAAAAATTTATATTTTGGTTGGAAAACTGATATCTTTTGTTTAAAAACAATTTATTTTGTTTTTAATTATTCCTCTTAGGTAGAAAATTAATTTTTTATATTGCAAAATAAAACCCTTGGATTAAGAGTTAAACTTTGTTAAAAATTAAATTTATTACTTCAAAATAAAATCAAACGAATTTTTATTCAAAGATAAGGGTTCTTTGAATGATTGATCTTTTCGTTAAAAATAAATTTTTAAAATTGCAAATTAACTATTCTATTTTCGGTTGAGAACTAAATTACTGGGTGGAAAATTTATTAGCTTTTTTTTTGGTATGGAGTGAAACTAATTGATTGCAAATTCAACTGCTTGGTTAAGAATTTGACTTGTATGTTAATATTAAATTTTATTGGTTAAAGATCCATGTCCATGGTTGAATATTTTAATGTTTTATTAAAAATTTACTCATTTTTTGGGTTAAAATTTTTTTCACTGAGAATTAAACTATTTCATTTCTGGTTAGTAGTTGAAAATATACTTTTTTGTTCTATAATTCGGCTGTTTTTAATGCAAGAATCACATTTTTTCTTCATTGAAATATAAATGATTATCTATTTTGTTGAAAATGAATCTTTCTTTTTGCAAATTTAACTACTTAGTTGAAAGTTGAACTTTGTTAAATAATAATTTTTTGTTTCTGTCTATTCATCATTTTAGTCAAAAGTTCAACTGTTTTTTTCAAAATATAATAATTTCGTTCAAAATTGAAAATTTCTGCTGAGGATCTTAAAAGTTAAAGTGTTTAGTTATAAATTCAACTATTGGGTGAAAAAATAATATTTTTTTGTTGAAAATTTATATTTTAGGGTTTAAAAGTCAAGTTCATTTTTTAACGGTGTTTTTTTTGTTTTTTGTTAAATTGTTAACGTAGTATAAATAAGTAATTGCGTGGTATATTAGTTATGTGCAAATTATATAATTAATTGGGTGGAGCCGAAAAATTGAAAATAAATGGAATTCGTCTAACTTTTTCCGGAGAATCGATTATCGCTAATATTTTTTTATTATTTCGAATATTTAAATAAATATTTTCAATAAAAATTATTTGAAGAAATCACAAATGAAACCTGTTTTGAAACACATGCTACTTACATGGTTATACCGGAATATTACTTAAGTAAATAGATAGATTTGTCTTAAAAAAATGTATGAGATTTCTGTGAGGAAAAAATTAATTTACTGCCAGTTTTTACGTTTCCGCAGAAAATTCTTCGGAAAAGCTGGAACATGATTGTTCTTTCAACTCCTTAATTCTTTCTTGCGAATATTAGATTGCGTCTAATTTTAAATTTGAATCTATTACTTGTCACGAATCCACAAATAGTAAAGTTGACTTTATTTTAATTTCAGTCGAATTTTTCATGCTGCATTCTCACCCGATAATCATTCGTGTTTTTCCCAAACGATCAAGTTACTATTGATTTAAAATTATTCAACAAGGGCAATTAAGGACACGCGATCCGTTTCAATTACTATTCAGAATACGCGCGATCTGTCAGATCGTTAAGATCGATTTCACACTTGTCGATTAACGTCAATGACGTTATCGGATTCAGTAGTGGGAAGTAAAGTTTCTTCTTCATAGTTTCTCTCAGTAGCGATAGTGGCGACGATGTTACTTTGGTAAATAAGTAACGAATTGGTAACTATAGTTACATTTTCTCAGTAACAGTGAAATCTAAGAAACACTTTCAGAAAGTAAAAATTTAACTTTAGTCATATATTGATTTTTTCAATTAAAAAATTTTTTTAACTGAAAATTCAACTATTCTAGTCGAAGATTCTTAATTTTAGTTAAAACTTCATATTTTTCATTTAAAACCCACCTATTGGTGGTTGGGATTCTATCTTTTTGGGATATTTTTTAAACTTATTTTTTTATCAGAGTTTCATTATTGTAGTTGAAAATTCAACTATTCTATCAGAATTTGTTGTTATGTTGTTAAATAATCCATTTTCAACTAGAAATTTAACTATTCCATTTTTTGAAAAAGAAGTGATAAAAGTAGTAGAAAATTAATCTTCGCGGTTGAAAATTTACCTTTCTATTTAAAAAATCAACTACTTGGTTAAAAGTACCTTATGTAGATATAAGGGCATCTCTTTGCTTGAAAATGAAACTATTCTATTGGAAATTCGTTCTTTGTTGTCGTTAAAAATGATTTTTATTTACAAAATTTAACTATTCCATTTTTTAATTAATGTGTTTTGTATGTTTCTTTTTTGGATCCGAATACATCTCTTTGGTTGGAAATTTAACTGTTTCGAAATTGACTTTTTCTTGTTTGAAAATCATTTTTTACCTGAAAATTGCACTATGCTATTCATAGACAATTGATCTTTTGTCTTTGGAATTGAAAATATTTCGTTCAAAATTAATATTCTTGAGTTGGACGTTCAACTATTTTATTTCAATTTTTGTAAATTGTTAAACATCTAATTTTGTTGTTGAAGATTCATCAGTTTAGTTAAACATTCTTCTCTTTGGCTGAAGATTTAACTATTTTCTTAAAATTTTTTAATTTTCATTGAAACATCAGTTTTTAACTTAACATTTAATTTTTTGTATCTTGGTTAAACATTCAACTATTTAGTCACAGAATTGATCTTTTTTCGACAAAAATGCATCTCTTTGATTAAAAATTTGTTTTTTTGTCTTTTTTTTTGTAAAAAATTCTTTATACCAGAAAATTAAACAATTTCTTATTTTATCGTGAAAAATGTATATAGTTGGCAAAAGATGCGTATTTTTTGGTAGAGAATTAATGGACTCGGACGAAAACTAACCTTTTGGTCAGAAAGTCAACTACGTGGTTAAGAAGTTAACTTCTATGCTCAAAATATAATTCTTCGGTTGACTATTTTACAATTTTTTTTTCGTTTTTTTGTTGTTAAGCATAAGTTTTTATCTAAAAATTTAATTGTTCCATCTTTGATTAAAATTTTTTTATTTTGTGACAATATTGATATTTTAAAATGAAAATCCATCTCTTTGGTGGATAATTTAACTATTTTGTTGAAATGTCGTTTTTTTTTTATCGAAACATTATTTTCACCTGAAAGTTTCACTTTTCGATTTTTAGAACATTGATCTTTTGTAGCTGGAAATTAAAGATAAAAATTAATATTTTTCAATGAAAAATTCACCTATATGTTAGACAATTTATTTATTTATTTAATATAAAAGTAGTTAAGGAAGTAGAAAAGTTTTATTTTTAGTTAAGAAATAAACTACCTGTTTGAAAGTAGAAGTCCTCTAGAAAAAATTCATATAATTTTTTGTTTGAAAATTCATCAGTTTCATTCATCTACTTTATTTTTTAAAAAAATTTATTTTTTGACTGAAAATATAATGACTCCTTTTTTTTGGTAAAATTTTAATTATTTTTTTGTAAAATTGATCTTTTTCACATGAAAATGTATCTCTTTGGTTAGAAATGTAACTGTGTTGTTGAAAATTCTTGTTTTGTCTGACCCTCCTCCCGCCAGCCCTTTAAAAACGCGCTATTGCATGCGCCTCACGCAGGTATGATGCGGCTGCGTCTCGAAACTGAGTCGAGACATAGGCCTTCGTCTTACTTTTATGGCCACGACAGGTAAAACGGCGTTTACTTGTTTTAAGTCTAGCCTTGTCTTGGCTGAGATTATCGAAACTTTTTTGTCTCATAAATGGGATTAAAATTGATGAATAAAAAATTTGTAATAATAAAATTAGTTAAAACGCAAAAATACGTAAAAAGAAACAACATTTTCGGTATCATCGTCAAAAAAGTATAATACAAATAACAATCCGTAAATAAGTTG
>NC_046659.1:82761893-82763099 GCF_010883055.1 Belonocnema kinseyi | reverse complement strand
ATACAAACTACAAAATAGCCTCGGAAAGGACCGGAACTTTTAATGACAAAAGGCATGCACACGGAAAATCTAAAGGTCATGTTTCAGGCGACGAATGGACACCGGGTGTTTGGAATGCTAGGGGAGTAAATGATCTCAAGGTAAAAGAATTGCGTGAAACTATGGACGTAGGAAACTAGATATTTTATGCGTGCCCGAAACAAAGAAAAAGGGATGCGAAACTAAAGACATAAAAAACGGCGTGTTGAAAGGCGGATTCGAAATATGGTCAGGAGTAGACTGTGAATTACATGGTAAACAAGGAGTAGGTCTCATTTTGAATGAAAGAGCAAAGCAGCATCTCGGAGACCATGGCTTCGTGTCTCCCAGACTACTGTGGGCTAGAATGAAAGTAGGAATCAGAAGACTATTTATTATAGCATGCTACGCGCCGGTTGATAGTGACCCTAGAGAAGTGAAAGACGCCTTCTGGGACGCTTTAAATGACACAATAAACATCTGCGAACATGGGGAAAGAATAATTCTACTAGGAGACATGAATGGCTGGGTGGGCATCCAAAATCAGGATACAGAAAGAGTATTAGGTCATTTTGGGGATCCAAGAACAAACTATAACGGAGATAAATTAGTTGGTCTATGCTTAGAAAGGGGTCTGTTTATTACAAATACTTGGTTTAGGCATAAAATGATCCACATGTACACCTGGTCTAAAGGAAACAGCTGCAGTATAATTGACTTTGTTGTTGCGGATGAAAGACTTAGAGAGTTAGTCAAAGATACAAGGGTCTTGACGGGTCCTGAATGCAATACTGACCATTACCTTCTGATCTCAAAAATTAACTTAGGTCGCGGTTGGAGAAAAAAGAGACCCAAGAAAGCAAAACAAACGCGAATCAAAATTGAGAACCTACAGAAACCGGATGTGCGAATAGATTTCCAAAATAAGATAATTGAAAGCATAGATAGGGCAACATGGGAGGACCGTATAAAAAACAAAGATTTAGAGGGCGTCTGGACAATGTTACGGAATATCCTTGTTAGATGCACAATCGAAGTATGTGGTACCGCAGTTGTAGGAAGAGTGTCTGGTGATGCGTGGTAGATTGATGAAATTCAGGCTGCCCAAAAAGCAAAAAGAGAAGCGTACAAGAGAACTTCGAACATCGCAGGTCTTAGCAATGAGGAAATAAGTAGACGTAGAAATGA
>NC_046659.1:82741186-82761793 GCF_010883055.1 Belonocnema kinseyi | reverse complement strand
AATACAGAAGTAACGATAGTTAATGTTTTGTTTTGCTTTTCAAAAATAGCAAAAAGTAAGAAAATTGTAATTTGGGAGTTTGCGTGGAAATTTTCAAAAAGTTTTCAAAGTTCATCAACGATCACTAGCAATTGGATATCTTTAAAGAGGGTGGGGGGTGAGGGTACAAACCTAAGACCAACTTATACGCAGTGGGTGAGCAAGGACTGGTAAACACGGTAGCTACGATATCTAGGTTCCTGTAATCTGATCACGAATCCGAACAAACGCCCTTATCCGTAACGTAAACACCATGAGCCAACAATTATTGGCTGGCACACAACTGGATACGTCTTCTTCGGTTTTCCCACTTACTCAATGTTCAGAGGATAGCTGCACCCCCCTAAAGACAGTAAGTAGAGCTGGTTATCGAAATCAAACACCAGCTACCGTATTACACAGCCAAACATCCTAGCTCTCACAACAGGAGAAATAGGGTGATTTTTCACGTAAATAGGGGAATAATAGAGAAAGAAATTCTTTTGCATCAGTCAATATTTACTGTGTAGGTACCGTATTTAATTCAATTGGAAACACTTAAGATCTCAAGTCGAAATATACTACATTTTTAATAAAGAAGATTAACTTTCTACGGAAAAAGATGAATCTTCAATGAGAGTTGAGTTTTTATGCTAATAGGTCGAATCTTTTAGAAAACAGTTGACTGTTAAACACAATCAGATGCATTAATAAAAACCTATTTTTTGACCATGGACGAGAATTCTTCAACTAAAAAGTAAAGTTTTTGACAAAGAAGATAGAACCTAAATCAAAAAGAGTTTCATTTCCAACCAAATAATTTATTCTTCAAGACACTGCTCCAGCTTGCTTCACATCCATGCATTTTTTCGTAGAATTCGCAGCAAAATAATTTAACTTTCAAGCCAAAAAGACGACTTTTCTTTTAAAAGACTTTGGATTTTAAACCCGGAAAGTTGACATTTCTACAGAAAGGTTGGTTTTCAACCAAGAAATATGACAATTTATACCATAAATTATGATTTTTCAATTCAAAATAACGATTCTTTAACAAAATAGCGTAGTTTTTAACAAATTAATCAAGTTTGTAGTAAAATATTTAAACTTTTAAACAAAAAAAAATATAATCTATATCAAAAAAAGTTGCGATTTTATCCAAATAGTTCAATCCTAAAGCTGTAAAGACAAATTTTATAGAAGACCGTTGAATCTTTAATGTAAAAAACGAAGTTTCTTTCCAAAAAGACGAAGGTTGAACTAACAGTTTAATTTTAGGCTGCAGAGATGAATTTCCACCATATAATTAAATATAAAAACAACCATTTTATAACGAAAAATAGATAAGGTTAAATTTTCAATTCTAAAAAAAATTTTAACTAATTTTCCACCTCATATTTGAATTCAAAATTTTTTAAATTAATTCTTATCGAAAAATGTAATAGTTCATGTTTCAATCAAAACATACTAATTTCTAACTTGCCTTTTTATCCAAAAAAGGTCTTATTTCTACAAAAAATTATAATTTTTAACAGAAACGTTAGAATTTGAACGGAGAAAGATATTTTAGTTCAGAGAAAAAAAATCAACAAACTTTTTTAATTTTGAAGATATATAGATGAACTTTTTATCAAATAGCGGAAGTTTGAACATGAAAATATAAATTTTTAAACGTTAGTCGAATTTATAAACATTTCTTGCTTTGATATTTTTTTGATTACTCAAATTTTCTGAGGTGGAGATGTTGGCTTCCAGCATTACCAACTAGAATTAATATTTTCTCACCAAAAATAACTAGCTAAAAAAAGCGCAAGAACAACTCAAAATGATGGCATAAAAAAACTTCAAATCTGATTATGTACATTAAGGGCATGTAAAACTTAACTGAAATTTTTTTTTTAACAAAATAATTCAATCTTTAACAAATAAAACGAAGGTTTGATGAAGCAGTTCAAAGAAGGAGCTTAATTTTGAATTAAAAAGATTATTTTCCTATCAAGAAAGCTGAATTTTCAATTAAATCATAGAATTGTTCAACTTTCGGTTAAAAAAATGAATTTTTAAGCAAAAAAATAATAAAAAATGTACTTAAAGATAGTTAAATTTTCAACCAGTCAAATCAATTTTAAACAATTTAGTTCAACTGTCAACCAAGTAATTAAATTTTCAATAAAGAACATTAATTTTGTACGAAAGAAGACGAATATTCATCCAAGTACATGAACTTTCCAATAAATATTAGAACAGCTAAATTTACAGTTAAGAAAATTAATTTTCTGACAAAACAAAAACGTATTTGGAACAATATACACAAATCTTTAACAAATAAGATACATTTTTACAATTTAGTCCAAGTTTCAAACTCGTCAGTTGAATTTTCGATAAAAAAATTACTTTTTGACAAAATAGTTGAATTTCCAACAAAATAATTGAATTTTCAACCAAACAGAAGAATGTTTAGCTGATTAACATAACTTCTGAACCAAAAATATAACAGTGGACTTTTAATTTGAAAAAATTATCTTGGAACTAAAGATATTCAAATTTTTCTCTTAGGTTTCATTGAATCAATTCGCATGTAAACCAAAAAACAAGAGAAATGGAAGGTTTTCAGAAAACAGGAGGAAAAAGAGTGAGTAATATATTTATAAGCATTATTATTATACCAGTAAGCCATATTCTTTTCGGTGTAATCACGACTCACTTGTTGAGGAAGGCAATTGTATAAGGGAGTATAATGTGGGAGGGGGAGCGATTTTTAGATCAATCTAAAATTCCCTTCTTGTTTATTTAAATAACACATTCGTTGCACTATTTAAAGCTGTCCACTCGGGTCTATTACTATTCAAGGTCTTCGGTTTCAGGCGTCCTTCACTCCACTTTAAAAATATTATTAAATATTATGCAAAATTGAAATTAGCTATAGGCAATAATGTTCATAGAGGTAAAACTTCTTTTTTGTTTTTCAATAACGACTTTGCCACAAATTAAAGTCACCTCCAACCGTAACCGTTCATTTTGTAATTATGCGTCGTCACCTATCGTCTCGTAAAATTGACTCATTCGTGAAACATTTAATTTGCGACAGTATAGTACGATAGCATTCCGGTAAATTAAGTGCACGGGTGGCAACGAATGTTCGTTGAACTAAAACTAAACGAGAAAATACGAGTGATTCCAATGATGAGATTACCTTTCCAATAAACATGGCAAATAAATTAATTTCTGAATTTTATTTAAAAAAAAGGATATATTTATTTACATCCTTCCAGCAAAATGAATCAATCTTCCGTGACCACTTGTGTTTAATTTAAGCTAAAAAGTGACTAAAATTGACTTTTGTTACACAAATAGAGGTCTCTAGTGCCCATAAAAACAATCATCTACTGAAAAAATTAGATTACTTTACAAATGTAATTTATTGGCTTCAACATATAAAATTAAATACAATTTAACTGCTATATTCGGAGGTAAAAAGAGAAATTACCTAGAATAAATTTCACCAGGAATGTTCAGAGAAATTGTCATTCATTTTGGAGCCAAAAAATTATAAATTAGATTAAATGCAATTTTCATTTTGCAAACTTTACAGTCTATTTTCTAAAAAAAATAGGGAACAGGGAAATAAATTCTTTTGAATAATTTACGATATTGAATCAAATGTGAAAGGCTATAAATTTGGAACCTTTGAAGTTAGCATATTTCAATTTAAACAAGGTGTATACATTTTTAATAACAAGGAGATAAATCTTTAACTAAAAATATTAGTCTCTGGAAAGGTTTTTATCTTTCAACCAGCCAGTTCAGTTGTCAAACAAAATATATGAAGACTCGACAAATAATCTAATAGTAAATATTTCAGTCAAAAAAGAATATTCAATTTAATATATCTGCATCCTGAACAAAACAGATTATCGATTTTGAATCGAACAGTTGCATTTTTAGTTAAAAGAATGACATTTTTAACCTAAAGAGATGAATTTTTAATAATATTTATGAAATTGTAAAAAAAGGCATTATTTTTTAACAAATAAGATAAAATTTCTGAAAATAAAAAAAAAAGAATTTTTTACCAGCTAGTTGAATTCTTAATAAATAAGGTGAATTTCCAACCAAGAAGATTGATTTCATAGCGAGAAAGAGAATTGTTGAACGGAAGAAGTTAATTATCTACCAAATAGCTTAAGCTTCTAGTAATAAAAGATAATTGTTCAGATTGTTGACCAAGAACGAAACTTTGTTAATGCTTCTGTTTATTTTATCCAGAAAGTAATTTTTACGAACATAAACTCAAAAAAAGTCACTTTGTATAACAGAACTTAAAAAAATCCTTTTTCAGAAATCACCGATTTTCGGAAACATACTTCTCCTTGAGGCTTTTGTTGCAGTTCCGTTACAAAACAAGTTTATCCTGGACAAAGGAATATAAATTTAACTGAATAGTTAAATTTTAAATCAAAGAATATTCATTTTATATCAAAAGAGATAAATTTTCATCAAAAGAGTTCAGTTTTAGCTTAAGAAGTCAACGGTTTTAGTGAACCGATGACTTTTATTACTGAAAAGATAAATTTTAAACTTAAATTGTAATTTTCAAACCAGATAGCTAAATTTTCAACCAAATAGTGGCTTTTCCAAACAAGGAAGATAAATTTTGTACAAAAAGAGATGAAGTTCGGCTAAAAGTTCAGTTTTCAGGCAGAAAAGTATTGTGTTATAGAAATTTTTTCACTTCAAATCACAAAAAGATCAATTTTCTAAAAAAAAATTATTAACCACGAAAGATGAATGACTAACAAAATATCCCGATCCTAAGAGACTAAAAAAATCTTTAAACAATTCGTTAAAATTTTCAGTTTAAAAGTTTATTTTAAAAAATTCAATAAAATAGTTAAATGTCCAGCCAATAAAATGAAATATAAGAAATGAATTCTACTTTCAAGCAAGTAGTGGAAGCATCAATTAGGAAAATCAATTTTGTACAAAAAAGACGAGCTTTAATAAAAAAACATGACTTTTCAACTAAATGGTAGACTTCTCAACTAAAAGCGATCAATTTTGAGACGGAAATGGTGCAGTTAGTTTGGCAGTAAAGAAAACTGTAAAAAAGAATTGGCAACAAAACAGTTGTTTATTCAATTAATCAAAAGAACTTTTTTTAATTAGCTCAAGTTAAAACCAAGAAGTGTATATAAATATATAAATTCTCAACAAAATACACGAATTTGAGCTAAATAGTAGAATTTTCAACTAAAAGCCATCAATTCTCAGTTAAAAATGAAAGAGCTGAATTTTCAGTTGGAAAACGTGATTTTCAGCCATTAAAAAAATTTTAACGAACTAGTTAAATCTTTAACAAATAAAGTGAATTTTGAACAAATAAAAAGACGAATTCTCAATAAAAAATACAACAGTAGATTTTTTTCATAAAAAAATTCAGCTTCAACCAATCTTTTAGGTGAGAGTAAATGTTTTAACAAAAAGTCAATTCTCGACCAAACAATACGACTTTCCGACCAAAAAAGATAAATTTCTTATCCAAAAATACGTTTGATCAACAACAATATTGAATTTTCAATAGAAAAATTTCACGCTGCAACTAAATAATTGAATTTTTAATAAAATTATTAAATATCTGACCTAATATTAAAAGCTTCAACCCAAGAAAGATCAATTCTGAATCTTAAATATAATAATAGACTTTTTAACAGAAAAAAGTTCACTTTTAACCAAGAATAGTTAGATTTTATGAAACCATTTCCCTTTCGGGGTAGACATGGGCTTTAAAAATTCAGTATTCACTCAGGCAAACAAAAGAGAAACCAGAAAGTTTATTGGAAAAAGAAAATTCTTTAAAAAAGGGAGAACGAGGCGAATACTCGTAGTTGAAAGAGTCTGACGTCTGATAGTGAACAGCATTTTCACGCTATTATTTTAAAAAAGAATTAAATTTTCCTTTAGAAAGTGAGTAAAATTCACTTGAAAAAATTGGCAATTCGAAATCGCTTCAGATGCGAAAGAGAAAAATTATAGCACCCTTAAGATTATTGCCGTTCGTAACGTTCGAATTGTCAGTAAAATGGAGTCGTTTGAGAGTTTCATGAGGGACACATAACGAATAGATTGATTCCAGTTTCAACACCTTCGGTGCTTATCTGAAATGGATTCTTTACTTTTCTGTCCTTTTTGGCTTCATTCAAAGAGTTTTACTTATAGGACGATTCTGAATGTATCTCGATCTTGCCGAATAAGCCCGAGGTTGCATTCGGGGCAAGATACTTTTTTCGACATCGAATTACCGCGAAAACAAATTACATTCGTACTTTTCGTGATTCATTTTTATTTTTATTTTTATGAGAAGCTCCGTCGGCGTCGTTGAATCACGGTCCTCATTCAAACAGATTCAGAGTCATCATGATATTCTTTCCCTTTTCTAACTTTTTCTCTCCTTCCTCGTCGGCTCTCGTTGCGGAACAATCATTACCGGATGAGCCGAAAAGGTGCTTCCCCAAGACGAGCACGTAATTCTCTGATTATACGTTTCCACGTGTCGACAAAACTACAGATGTCGGCGGATAACTCGTTTCACGCGCGACAGACATCTTTTACGTTGATTCTTTTTTTAGGTTCAAATTTCTGAGCACAGGATGTCCCTATATTGCAAATCGTTTTTTTTTTAAGTGATGACTTCTTATCGTTCGGTGTGAGATCGCAAGACTTCCCGGGTAACGTTTTCTCTTCTCTATCTCTCCTTCGATTCTCCCACTGACTGACACTTTCAATCCCTCTCCCTCTCTATATCTCCTACGCTTTTTTCACTTATCTCCCTCTCGCCTCTCTCTTGTTCCTTACATTTCCTTCAGTCCTCTCTCTCTTTTTCTCCCTCCCGCTCTCATTCTCTGCATATTTCGCCCTCACAATCACACTGAGTCTTTCACAGTCTAGCTCTTCTTGAAGGTCGAGCTTCTTACACGTGCGTGAACTAATTTGCGATTTTGTGTCTGATTACTGAAGCTTTATGTTATTATTAAGTATATATAAAGTTATTTTTTATGTTGAAAGAGCTCAAAGAAAAGCCACTTCAATTTACATCATAGGAACGTAGCACTTCTGCCGAAAGTACCTAGTACCAAATGGATGAATTTTTAACTAAATTTTCAAGATAAAAAGTCAAATATTTTGAAATAGCAGTCCATTTTAAGCTGGCAAAGCTGAATTTTTAACCAATAATGGTTAGTTTTTTATCATAGAAGATGAATAAATAATAGTTAAATTTTTAACCAAATTGGTAAACTTTAAAAATACCAAAATTAACTTTCAAACCAGAAGATTAATTTTCTACCAACAGACTTATTTTAAATTACATACATGAATTCTAAACTAAATAAAAATAAAAGTTTAAGTCGACTATGGAATAATTAAATTTTAAGTTAAAAATGAAATTTGTAATAAAAAAATCAGTTATCCGTTAAAATAAACGCAAAAAAGACTGATCTTCAATAAGACTGTTGAATGTTTCTGCCGTAAATTTAAATTTCAGAAATAAAATTTATTTTTTTTTATACAGGAGAGATGAATTTCCAATCAAGCAAGTTGAGTTTTCTACCATAAGAAATGCATTTTTATTTCAAAAGCATGAATTTCCTATGAAATATTTAAATTTTATGCGAAGTAGCTGAATTTTTAAACTAAAGATATTAATTTTTTAATTTGCAAAAGGAAATTAAATAGTTACATTGAATATTAAATATACTAAATTTCTAAAAAAATGATTAACATACTGAATTCAACGAAAAATCGAATTTTTAACAAAATATTTATATCATGAAACAAACGGATTTTCAACAAAAAATATTAATTTTTCACTATAAAAGCAAAATTTAAACAAAATAAAATCTTTATATTTTTTATTTAAAAAATAAATTTCAAACAGACAAAAACGGAATTTTAAAAAAGAGGATTCCTTTTTCACAAAAATACAACTTTTTAACATAATGGATTAGTTTTTATCGAGAAATTTTAATTTTAAACTTATAAAGGACAACAATTTTTAACGAAAAATGGAAAAACAACGTTTCTGTGTAAAAAATTTTGTTTAAGCTTTAACCGAATAGTTAAATTTTCTAACAAAGTGGTTGAATTTTGGACCAAATTATTTAATTTTTTAGAAAAATTTTTGTATATTGATTTCGTGTACGAATTTTATTATGAATGTAAAGAATATGATTTGTTGTTTATATAATTTTTCAATTGTTTAAGCAGCACTTATACGTTTAATTCCATAGCTCATTGAATAAAAATAGAAAAACCCTACTTTTTTATAAATGTTGACGTTCCTATTTATCTTTTCAACTATTAATATTTCTTTTATTCTTTAAACTAATTTTTATTGTTTGAATAATTGCAAATTATTTTTCAAACACCTTTTTTTATTAATGTGTGAATCTAAGTGTTATCTTCAGCTCAAGATTTCTTTTTTCAGTGTTTAGAGTACAACTACTTTTTTATATCACCTTTTAGTTCGACGTATTTAAGTATCTATTTGTTTTTCACTTAGAATTATTTAACAAATTTGTGTAGTTTAAAAAAGATTTTAAATGCTAAAATTACCTCATTATTGTTTTGTAAAAAAAATTGTGTTTGTAGAAATCTAATCTTTTTTTATTCTTTATTAAAGAGGCAACTATTTGCTTGAGTTTTTTATCATAGTTTAGTTATTGTTCACATTTATTATAAGACTTACAACATCGATAATATATTTCTATTTTGCCGTTTCTACTCAACAGTAATTTTGAATACAAACCAAGTTCGTCTGAACAGTAAAAAAGTAGTTGAAATATTAGTAGTATTATTTTAAGTATTAGTATAGTATTAGTATAGTATTAATTGAATTAGTATTATTTGAATGGTAGTATTTTTTGAATGAACAAGTATTAATTGAATATTCTTATTAGAATTTTTACGAGATTTTTGGGGCCCAAAAAGAGGGTCAAATTTAGAGACGTTTTTCTTTGCCACCTGAACAAAACTAGGGGCTCAAAAGAAAAATATTTACAAACTTGTTTACAACATAATTATAAGAACCGCCATAAATTGTAAGAATCAATGAAAATGAACTCGGTTTTTGATTAATAGTATTTCTATCAGCATGGAAGAAAACATATTTGGAAAGTAATAATTATGATTTATAGGAGTGGAAGTTTCGAACAATTAATTTTGTCTTCTTCCTCAATTGGCTTCTTGGAAGTCCCTCATAAAAAATAAACTTCCTGATGTTCAAGACAGAACTGAGACGGTAGACAGGAAACAGGCTCGATGGAGTTCCTAACTGTCCGATCGATTCACAGCGGTTGCTTGCATGCACGACTGGTCAGAATCTTTCGTGTCGCTCTCCAAGTTTCTCCATTTCTTCCAAATGAAATCGAAAAAGCTCTTTTATTAATGCAACTTTTTATACATTACGCGAGTACCGCATTCTCCTGGAAAATAAGCGACGAATACTTATCCCGAGTTTCCTAACATCGAACTTACCATAAATACAAGATCACAGAAATGCGCTCTCGAGTTCCCTCGAGACAACAAACTTCTAACTTAAGACATAATAAAATCCAATGCACTCGGAACAAAGTATTATTACCAATACTATCATATTACAATGAAGAAATATTTCTTTAGAGAATCTTTCAATTTAATTCTTTTAGAAGAAAACTGTCTGATTTGTGGAAGAGTGTAGACTGGGTGCTCCACCACGATGACGCACCTGTCCGTTTTTTTCAGGATATTTAGCAATTTCTGGTGAAACACTGGCTTACAGAAGATCGCTCTCGTCTTCCCTCAAGACAACAAACTTTTATCTTAAAACATAATAGAATTGAATGCACTCAAAACAAAGTATTAATACCAATACTATCATATTTCAATGAAAAAATATATCGTTAGAGACTGTTTAGCTTGCATTTTTTTAGAAGAAAACTGTTCAATTTTTGGAAGAATGTAGACTGGATTCTTCGCCATAATAACGAACTTACCCATTCATCGCAGGTTATTCAGCAATTTATGGCGAAACACTGCCTTAAACAACTTCGACAACCTGACTCATGCCTGACCTAATACAGTCCTGACTTGGCTCCCTGTGATTTCTGGCTGTTTCCCAAATTGAAGCATCCTCTAAAAGGAAAACGATCCGAAGACATGGACGAAATAAAGCAGAATTCGACGAAGCAGCTGTTAGCTATTCTGAAAGCTGACCTTAAAGAGTGCCCCTCGAAAGTGGGAGAATCGCTGGAATAAGATTTTGGCTTCCAATGGGGAGTCCATTGAAAAATATGTCATCGACATTGATCAGAATGAATTTTTTTACTTAGTAAATAAAAAATTTTATTAATTTCAGGGAAAACCTTTTATTGAGATTCCGTTTGCAGGGCTCGGATTGACTAGAAGGATTTCAAAAATGTCATATTAGTCGTATTACATAACAAAAACAGTGACATAGAATTGCAAAAAAAAATCAAGAAGAAGTCGAATCTTTGCAAATTTGAGTTTAAAATATTAGTTTCTAAACTGTTACATATGTTAATTTGTATCATTTTGAAACAAGGGAAGTTTACAAGATAGATTAAACTTGAACTTCAGGAAAATTAATTTTGAATACTTTAGACTTGTAATTACTTAAAAGTTTAGGATTTGAATTTGAGGCTGTATAATTTTTAAGAAAAGTAATTCATTTTTTCACAATTGAATTTGAAATAACTCAATTTTGAATGGATCTGACTTAAAAATATCCAACTTGTAGTATTGAAAAATTACTACATTGAATACGCTTCAGGAAAATTTGTCTCCATCCTTTAAGTTTAATTTTATTTGAAATTGAATGTTTTTCTAACTCCCAGAGTTTTCAATAACCACCATCGAACGTCAAAAATTCGTTTTTTCTCATGCGTAATAGTAGATAAACGTTTATTTTTCATCCTGCTGGCCTTAAAAAATTAACTTGCTGACACTTCCATTTTTTTTACAATATCTTCTTACAACTATTTCTTACAAAGTACCATCCATCAACACCTTATAGCTAATCCGCTCGTTTCTATAGCCCAACCTTCCCCTCTGCGCCTCGCCACACCTTGCACGCATTTCGCTCTTTTATCGCTATGCCTCGCATTACCAGCCTCTGTTTCCGCAGCTAACACCTAATACTTAACTACTATTTACAATATTTACATTTTTCTTACATCTACTTCCTCTCCTATTTACAATCTTTCCTTCTCCATTCTTCTTCTTCCTTCCTTCTCTTTTTCTCCATCTTACACAACACCCCCTTCACCCATTCTACTGCCTTTTGGTCCCTTATTTCATGCAACAATACCTCCATGATTATCTCACTCCTTTCCACCTCTTCACACTTCTCCAACCAGTTCTCAACTTTTGCATCCCCTTTTCCGCACAGTTCACAAATTCTATTCTGTCTAGAAAGCCAGAACCTATTATAACCTTTCATGCAAATGCATCTCATTCTCGCTACAAGTCTCTGATTACCTTGCTTTCCTTTCTCACACAAATATTGCGCTCTCTCCCTTGGGCTAATCCACACATAGTTCCCGTTAAACCTTGACTCTCTTATCCTCTCCTCTTATTCTGCCTTCTGTTTCTCCATGCCATTCTTTTGAACCAACTCATATACCTTCCTTCCTCGTGCCTCCTGCTAACTTCATCCATCTGCAATCCATTCATTCTAAAATACCTTTCCCTTTCCACCTCCATCCTTGCACTACTACGTCTGTTCTCCTTCTCCCACCAATACACTCTAACCAATTTACTTACCCCCTCTTCCAAAAATTCCTCCTCATATTATCACGCTCGACTCCCTGACTTCCTTATCCCTAACCTCGTTCTTCCTGTCTCCCTCCTGACAATATAGTTCGGCGTATTCCTTGCCAACCCCAGTGTACACTTTACATACCTCTCCGGTATCCTATTTACCTCCTCACTTACCTTCCAATCCCACATCCCCACTTTGTAAAATAAGACACTCATCACTAGCGAATCAAACAATTTCATTCTCCTTACAAAATTATCTGCTTTCCCCCTGCCCCCACACCTGCCTCATCTCCACATTTGCCCTTCTCACCCTGTCTTTTATATGGCCATCCACACCCCATTCTTTCGAAACAGGAAGCCCAAGTACACAAACTCTTTCACCTCCTGTACCGCTTTTACCTTCAACTTCTACTCCCCTCCCTTATCTCTCCCACCTCCCTTACGGAACACCATAACCTTCAACTTGTCCGCATTCAACTCTAGCCTATTTTTGTCCAAGTATCTCCTCAACCTCTTTATCATCTCCTTTAAAGCCTCTTCGCTCTTTGCATATTCTAGTATCTGCATATTCTAGTGACCATACCCTGACTTCTCCTATCCTAGCTCCTCCTACCACTCCGGCCACTAGTTTACATTTCATATCCGCGATCAAAATTGCAAAAAGCGTTGGGCTAAGTGGAAACCCTTGCCTCAACCCCCTATCCATCCAGAATCCCTCAGAGATTCCCTCCTCCTCTCACCCTATTTTTCGTCTCCTCATATACCTACCTTATCCTCTCGATCAGGCCTCTCTTCACTACCCTCTCTTCCATTGCCTCCCACAATCTCCCTCTATCTACCGAAGGGAACGCGCTCTTTAGACCTACAAAAAACGCGTACACTTTGGCACCCTTTTTGGTTAGTTCTCTATCAACCACGTGTTGCAAGACGTAAATATTGTTAATGGTACTCTTTCTCTCTCTAAAGCCCGCCTGCGTCTCCGGCAACATTCCTTTCTTCTCAAAATCCTTGCGCAGCCTATCTGCTAACACCATCGCGTATATTTTGTACGCAGTATTCATGAGCGTAATTCCTCTATAATTTTCCTGCATCTTCCTATCCCCTTTCTTATACAGCGGTACGGTCAACCCCTCCCTTCAACCTCTTGGAAATACCTCCTCCTCCATACTTTTTTGACTACCCCCTTCAGCCTCTGCCCTAACTCTTGTGTGCCAAACAGCCACGCTTCGTTCTCTACCCCGTCCATCCCTGCTGCCTTAGATTTTTTCAATTCACCTATTTGCTTCTCTATCTTCTCGTCGTTCAATTCCTCTCCATCTACCTCCCTCGTTCTTCTAATCCCCCTATCTCTCTTTCGTGTATCTGACCCCTGAAATGATTCCTTAAAAAATTTCCTCCTTTTGTCGCTCCCTATCTTCTCACTTATCCCCACCCTACGTTTCCTAAACCTATTAATTATCTTCAACACGTCCCCTTCCATCTTAACACTTCTCAACTCCTCTTCCAGCTCTTTTTCTTTTTCCTGCTCTTTCTTCTTACACATCGCCCTAAATTCCTTCCTCATTTCCACGTACTCAAACCCTTTGCGCGGTTCGTTCCACATCCTGTACTACTCTTTCACCTTTCTCTTGTAGATCCTTTCATATCTGGTCCACCGACTCACCCTCAAAGCTTACGTTGCCCAACTGTCCCTGATACTTCTCTATCGCCTCTCTCGTCCATGACACCCTCTCCCCTAACGACCCTTTTTTCCCACCATGCATTTCACCAGCCTCCCCCTGTGTACATAAACTTAATAGCTGATGGTCTGATTCCACCCTCCCTTCCACTGCGAATTTCTCTATCTCCTCCCACCTCTTAGAATCTCCCCCTCTTTATTTATTATCTTATGCTTCGATTTTCCTTTAAATCTCTCCCCTTCCCGGTACAGGTCTCCTTCCCGCGGAAAAATAAAGAATTTTTAAGCTCCCTACAGTTTATTATGCAAATATTTAGTGAATTCAAGTAAAATAATCACAAAAATTATTCAGAAAATTCACGATGAATTCCTCCATTTTTCTTTATTATTCTCTCGTTAAGAAATTATTATTGGTTGAAATTTAATGTCATGAAGTTAAATACATTTGAAATAAAGCGAGATGACATGCTGAAAAATAGACACATCTTATATTTATTGTAATTAAATTATCTTTCTGCTAATTTTTATGAAATTAAAATTCGCGCCTAATAATAATCTTATACTTAAATATATTGTATAATCTGGTTATCACTATAATAAAAAGAAAAGAGAAAAAAGTACAATTACACCATTAGTCCATCCCCCTTTCGGGGTAGGCGTGATTCACTCGGTGTGAGAAAGGAGTAGTGTGTGGAAGGGATAGAGAATTTTCAGATTGATCCATAATTCTCGTGTTATTTATGTAAATAACACGTTCGTTCCGCAACACTGCTCCGACCCAGGTTGCTGATCAATCTCTCTAGCAATCACCCCAAGTGAAGATCCTCACAAAGTCGTTATGTAAGGTTCCCTACTTCGGTCCACTAATGGTCAAGGTCTTTAGTTTCAGGCGTCATTCACTCTACTGACACTCTTTTTATTAACTATTTGCCGCCATACTTTCCTGTCCTGGCATACTTTTCTAGCTTCTTTTATGTCCATGCTTTTTTTATGCTGGCTCTCGTGTTTCTGTGACTTTTTATGTCTCTTCTAACTAGGGTCTTGTTCACACATTCTAACCATTCTTTCCGCGGTGTACCTCTGGGTACGCTGCCATTTACTTTACCTTGATACACTTGTTTCGTTAGTCGTTCATTTGGCATTCTCTCAACATGCCCGAACCATCTTAACCGATTTGTTTCCCATGTGTCTACTAGCGTCTCTTCTGCACATTCTTTTAGAATTATCTCGTTACTTACTTTGTCCATCAGAGTTTTCCCGCATATTATGCGCATGAATCTCATGTCAATTGCTTTGATTTTACTCTTAACTTTTTCTTGATAAGTCCATATCTCGCTACCGTAAAGTACAGTCGGTACAAATATAGAACTATGTATTGCCATTTTAGCTTTATTTGATATATTTTTACTTCTGATAAGGGGACCTGTTCTACCAATAACCTTCTTACCTTCGTTTATGCGTCTATCTAATTTCTCATCTATCTTCCCGTCCCTAGTAAATAAGCTACTAAGGTATACGAACTTATCAACTTGTTCAATTCTCTCATCATTTAATAAAATATTGCATAGTGTTTTCTCACACTTTCCTTCGAACACTATAGTTTTTGTTTTAGTTGCTTTAATTTTGAGGACCATTCTCTTCATGCTTGCATCTAGTTTATTCAACATTCTTCGAAAGTCTTCGAATGACTCTGCTTTAACAACCTTATCATCTGCGAATGCTAACCCACATTCACTCAATTTCCCATTCACCCTTGCACTCGCATTGCTACCCGTATATATTGTTTTTATAGCTTGTAGGAGCCATTTATTGACTCCATACTATTTCAGGACTTCCCAAAGTTTATTTCTATCTGCCTTGTCAAAAGCTTTTTCAGTAGTTGAAAAACCTCTAGCGCTAATTATAAAAAATATCCGTTTTCATAAACGATAAATTAAATTGCAATCTCTTCATAGTTTCTAATGCAATTATTTTATTCACTAGTCTTTTTTGATATATGTAACAGTTGAAGGGTTGTCGTTCGACCACCAAAGTTAAGTCATGCTTCACTCGGTTATACTCGGATGAGAGTCGATGTAACCTATCAATTGCAATAAGTGAAGAATATATTGCTGTAAATTAATCGATACCGCTGATTACTGATCCATATATTTATTTTAAAAATAACAAACTTTTTTATTTATTAGGAGTTGACTTTGAAAAGTCAGTTTTAGTTGTTTTAAGGAGCCCAAAACTCTGTTCTAATTGTGTTTAGACCTAAAGTATACTTTATTTTTAGGGTACATTCTAGTTATTAGGGTCATTTAACAAAAAGAATTGGCAGTTTTTAAGAGCCCAAAAAGTAATCAGAATAATCATTTAGGAATAAAACACTGAGGGTAGGGTGTCGTATTTTGAAACATAGACCCTTATAGGTTTGATCGGGTACTTGTCCAACCGTCGTACTTTTTTCCATTAGGGGAAGTGAGAGGAAATTATGGGAGAAGTATGGTAAATTTTAAGAAGGGCGAAGAAGTTAGGGAAAATAAGAGAGAGGATAGGGAAACTAATGTGATGGGGAGTATGGGGTAGGTGAAATGTGAGAAAATGAGGGAAGGGGAAGTATGGGAATTAAGGGGAAGGAAAAGTACAGCAAGTAAAAAGAAATGAAATGAAAAATGGAAAGGGAACTGATGGCTGGGGAAGTGAAGTTTTAGCTAAAGGAAGTTAGTTGATGAGAAAGTTGATGAAGAATGAGTTGAGCAAGGTTGAACAAGTGAATGGTGAAGCGAGGAGAGCGTAAAAACAGTAAGTAGGGGAGGAAAAATATAGGAGGGTGAGGTTTGAAGACTTAATTGACATATCAATAGACTAGAGAACCCTCTTTTTAGGCACACAGTGTGCTTAGTTTAAATGATTTTAAAATATATCTGCTCATTAAAATAAATTTCTGATATATTCTGAGACTATTACCGACTCTAGTAAAGATATTCGCTGACAACTTTCCCGAAAAGAAACATGCCTGACTTAGAAAGAATTTGTAGAAAATAATGTGCCTTTTTAATGGCCAACGTGATAGTTATAGACAATCAACATTCAATCAATCATTCTAGGAGATTTTAAATTGTAATTTCTAGCTTTATGAAACAAACTTCTCAAAGGTATTGTCCCTATGTCGATTCTTATTCTTACCAGAATATTTGGAGAAGTGGGTCAACGTGCTTTATTCCATTCTCACTACCTTGCCTCTTTTGTAGCCACAATTGCACGTTTCACTTCAGTGAGAGAATGAATTGCAACCTCGAAGTGGAACTTGAGAATGAAAACTTATACTACATTAATTTTCACTGATTTAAGTACATGTTTTCTGCTATCTGCCGATTAATAACGAAATTCCTATCAAAATTTTGTGCCTTTCCGGCGGTTAATTACTTTTCCGCCTGTCGGAAAATCCTCAATTGGCGAAACTTTCCGCTTCTGAAAAAGCTACATCATAGAAATCCGTATTTATCCAAATTTTGGCCTATGGCATTCCATGCCTTGCAAAATCGGGCCTATGGAATTCTTAGGGTGGCCGAAAAGCATTATTTTTTAAATTCCCTGAAATTTCTCTGACCAATATTTTATTTTCCTTGATTAATAATATTCAAGGAAGTTGAATTTACTCTTGCAACATTTTTAAGGCAGAATATTTTATAAGCGTGATTAAAAATAAAATTTTGTTTGAAAAAAGAAAGTATTCATTTATTCAAAACAAAAAACATTTATTTTTACCATAAAAAACAGAATATTAATCCAAAAGGATGCATTTTTGAAAAAGCAGTTAAATTTTGGATAGATAAGTATTTTTAACAAAAAAGTTAAGTCTTTAACAAAATAATCACATTTTCTGCAAAACAGTTGCATTTTTAACCAAATTGCTGAATTTTCAACCTTTAAGGATGAATTTTTAAACAAAAAAGGTTAAACATTAACCAAAGCCAATTGCATTTTAACCAAAGAATTCATTTTCAACAAAATATTTATATAAAGTTTCTAAAAAATAGTTCAATTTTTACATAAAAAGGATCGATTTTCAACCACACGTGGAATAGTTAAATTTTCAGCAAAGAAAAGAGAATTTTTAGAGAATAAAAGGAATGTTTAAAATAGTAAAATTGCGACCCATTGAGATTAATTTTTCAATAAAACCATCAATTTTCTAACTTGAAAGACAAATTTTCAACGAACAATTTATTTAACGACATTAAGGAAACAAATGCATCCAAATTGTTAAACATGAATTTTTAAACAAAAATTTCGAGAGAAATTCGAAACTATAAAGATTAGTTTTCTACCAAAAAAGACGAATTTCTAACTGAAAAAGATCAATTTTCAACTAAAAAAAGAAAATGTTACGTTAACAGTTAGAAACATTCATTTTTAACTAAAAAAATATGTTTCAAAAAACTAATTAAATTTATAACCAAAAATATAAACCTTCAACTAAAACATTTATTTTTAATAAAGTTGTGAAACTTTTATCCTACCGGTAGAATTTTCAAATAAAAAATATAATATTTTTTTCAAATAGTTAAACTGTCGACCCAAGAGATGAATTCTCAAGTAAGATTATATAACCTTCACTAAGATAAATAGATCTTCAGCTAATGAAAATTATTTTGAAGTTTAAAGAAGCGAGTTTTTAACAACAACAACAAACCAAAGAATAATAATGTTACAGTAGATATTTAAAAAAAATTGAAAAGAAAAAAAGAAAAAAGTTGAATCATCAACAAAAGATGAAAAGCTTTTAAGCAAACTGTTAAATTTTTAACTAAAAAATCTTTCGAGATAGTTTCCAAAAAGAGACTTTATTTTCCAAATTTCCTATTTTTCCCTAATTAATTTCACATTTTTTCTGATTATTAATTTTCGAAGACAGGATCTTAATCTTTTAATATTTTAAACACTAATCCATTATGAAAAAAGATTTCAAACTTAAATTGTCAAATTTGTAATGTATCCTTGAGTTATTAAAAGTGCCTCTTAAGGAAACTTTCTGACTTTCTCCTGATTTTTTTGTGGTTTTCCCTGACTAATCAAATTCCCTGACATTTCCCGGATTTTCAGGTTTTGTCTAACCTACGGCCATCCTGAATGAATAGAAGGTTTGGCTCGTAGTTCTATAATACTAGCTTGTGTTTTAGATGATAACAAAATGGTTCCCATAGAAAATTCATCTTTTTTGGTAGAAAAGGTCGGGGTTAAAAATTCTTTTTATCTCGGTCTGAAAGTGACGTTTTAAAAAACGTTTTGGTTCATACCGAATTTTTTCATATAACTCGTTATATGATTTTAGCCCACTCCGCTTTTGTTTGTTTACGCCTGAGTGATCGCCTGAGTCATAATCGCAGATCCAGCGCACCCCCTGTTACACCTACCTGCGGCACGGTTTCGGTTTTTGGAAAGGCTATGGAAAGGGAGACTATTAAAGGGTTTCACTGTATTTTATTTAAAAATGGTCTATTTTGTACTAAAATTATTGATTTTCTTTTTTGTAAAAATTCCATAATTCAACTTTCTTCTAAGAAGTTCTTCTTCTTAGCTTGAAGATTTTCAATATTGTAGCTATACATTTATTTATTAAGAAAATGTTATTGTCCTATCACTTCCATAGTTTCCTGAAAAATCACCCTATAAATTGAAAAAAAAACCTTATCAATTGAAATGCAGAAAAAAATGTTGAATCTAACCGCCGACCTGGCTGGTGTTACGAACTCTAAATATCAAAATGCAAGAACGTACAATTAAATATGTAGCTACGCCAATGTGTGAAGACCATAAAATCTTGTTGCGTGCAATTTACAGCATTTGAATGGTATGAAAAATAAAGTAAATAAAGGAATAACAATAGGTGGATGGGTGCAGAAGAACGAGACCGCCACTTCGTCTTTCTTTGTCGTACATTCGCCTTTCTCTCAATATGGCTCGTTCCCACTCGTTATCCAATGGAAAGGTGTTTTGCATCCCAGAGAGTGAAGAGTGTTGTTCCTACTTAGTCGTAATACGTCTGACTGTTCGATCAGGGCCTTGTGTACAAGACGACACACTATAACGTAATCAGTGTATAATGTATTTATTGGATCTGCTGCTCACAATGCCCATTGTCCACAGACTTTGTGTTCTTTTGCACCTATAACCTCTAATACTCCATGCACAAATAAGTAAAGTTATTTGTCTTCAGTAAGTACAAAGTATAGCCTATACAATTTATGAACTCGTATGCTCTCCTTCTTCTTATACTTTCGTGCAATACAAGAAAACCGGGAACTACATTCTTTCTGAAATTTGAGATATTGATATATTTATAATCATGCTCACTTTATTTTTTATACGTTATATTGACATACAGAATAGACGATATGTTGGGTAAGCGGTACAATTTTTGGCCATCATCCAATTATTAGCCACCTGATTTAAATATGCTTCTATAAAAGAATACTCACAAATGAAACGAATAATAGATATTACATGCTGAATAAGCAAAGAATTTAAACAAAAATATTTTAGTGTTAGGAGTAGCAGCTAGTTGAAAATTATTATTTTGTTAATAATTACAATAAATTTAACGAAAAACAATTGGGTTTTAATTTAATCAATAAATCAGTGTTCAATCATAATCATCGTGAATAAAGGAGGCACATAATGATTCGCCACATTATCTGAAAAGCACATGACAAATATCTCTGCAAATATTCATTAAAAAATATTTGAACTTTCAACAGACCGGGGATCAGTACACGATTCAGTGGCTAATCATGCAGCTTCCAAAGTCACCCGAGTAAAAATGCTTCGACTTGAGTTTGACTTGAATTGCCCCCAATCAAGGCATGCTGAAGTCGAAAAGGTCGACTTAAGCATGTCTCAGTTTTGAGACGGAGCCACACCTCAATTTATGTCTTGGGGACAAGTATCAAAGTCTTGAAGACATAAATTTATCTCTTGACTCAAATTTGTATGACTTCAACACGAGCGGTTTATAACTTCGAGAGTATTTCTGTCCTAATAAAAAGGGCCATTTTGATTGTCATAAAAGCTAATTTTTGTTCATGATTGAACCATCTTGTATATTTTTCTAC
>NC_046659.1:82735330-82741086 GCF_010883055.1 Belonocnema kinseyi | reverse complement strand
CCACAGATTTTGCAAGGACTTGTAAAAATGGCAAAAGTGCGGCATGTCACTCCAGTGGCATCTCTCACCCATGAGTACTTTTAAAGAACTTCTAAAAATGGCCAAAGTGCGGCAAGTCTCCCCAGCAGCATCTCCTCCCCAAAACATTTTTTAAATATTTTTAAAAATGGCAAAGGTGCCGCAAGTCTCCCCAGCGGCATCGCCTCCCCCCACAGATTTTTTAAGGACTTCTAAAAATGGCAAAAGTTCGGCAAGTCTCCCAAGCGGCATCTCTCCCCCAAGAGAATTTTTTAAGAACTTCATGAAATGGCTAAAGTGCGGCAAGCCTACCCAGCGGCATCTCTGCTCCAAGAAAATTTTGTAAGTACTTTTAAAAATGGCAAAATTGTGGCAAGTCTCCTCAGCGGCATCTCTCCCCCAAGAAAATTTTGTGTGGTCTTCTAAAAATGGCAAAAGTGCGGCAATTCTCCCCAGCGACATCTACCACCCAAGAAAATTTGTTCAGTACTTCCAAACATTGTAAAAATGCGGCAAGTCTCCCCAGCGGCATCTCTCCCCCATGAATTTTTTGTAAGAAATTCTAAAAATTGCAAAAATTCGGCAAGTCTTGCCAGCAGTTTTTTATCTGACTTGTCGCAGTTTTTCCATCTTTGGATGTAGTTAAAAATTGTATAAGGATAGAGATGCTGCTGGGGTTCTTAAAAAGTTCTTAAAAAGTATTCATGGGGAGTGATGCCGCTTGGGAGACTTACTACATTTTTGACATCTTTAAAACTACTTAGAAAATTCGTTAGGGGAGAGATGCCGCTGGGGAGAATTGCCGCACTTTTGCCATTTTTAGAAGTTCTTAAAAAATATTCATGGGGGCGAGATGCCGCTGGGGAGGCTGGTCGCAGTTTTGCCATTTTTAGAAGTTCTTACAGAATTTTCGTGGTGGAGAGATGCCGCTGGGGAGACTTGTCGAATTTTTCTCATGTTTGGAAGTACTGAACAAATTTTCTTGTGTGATAGATGTCGCTGGGTAGACTTGCCGGAATTTTGCCATTTTTAAATGTTCTTACCAAATTTTTGTGGGCGAGAGATGCCGCTGGGGAGATTTGCTACAGTTGTTCGACCTTTGGAAGTACTTAGCAAGTTTTTCGGGAGAGATGCCGCTGGGGAGGCTTGTCGCAGTTACGTCATCTTTGGAAGTGCTTAAAAATATTTCTTGGGGGAGAGATGCCGCTGGGGAGACTTGCCGCTGATAAGAGATGCCGCGAGTGTGACAATTAATCCTGGGAGACTTGCCTCACTTTTGCCAGCTTGATGTGGATTGCAAAATTTTTCCGATAGGGAGATGCCGCTAAGGATTCTTGCCGCGGGTGAGAGATGCCACTGGGGAGACTTTTAGCTAGTAGGAGATGCCGCAGATGTGAAAATTAGTTCCGGAAGGCTTGCCGCAGTTTTAATATTTTAACATGAACCCGAAAAATTTTTCCGGGGGAGAGATGCCATCGGGAAGACAATTGGGCCAGAGTGACCTGCCTGAGTGTAGCCATTTTAATTGGACATTAAACATTTTTTGAAAGGGAGAGATGCCACTGTGAGAATTTTTACTGGTGAGAGATGCCGCAAAATGTCAATTTAACAATGAGAAATGCCGCGCGGGAGAGAAGCCGCTGGGTAGAGATGCCGCAGTTGTGACATGCCGCAGATGAGGCATACTGTCGATGTGACATGCCACAGTTGTGACTTACCGCAGATGTGACAAGTTGCAGATATGACAAGTTGCAGATATGACAAGTTGCAGATGTGACATGCCGCAGAAGAGACATGCCGCAGATGTGACATGCTTCAAGTGAGACTCGTCGCAAAAGGACTTGCCGCATATGTTATGATATGAATCGCCATTTTGGACGAAAGTTCTACAGATTTATTAAAATTTGTCCGTTTGGATTTAAAATTCTTCTTTTACGATTGAACCGTCATCTTTCTTGGTTAAAATGCATATATAAATTTGATATTTACATTTTTTAATTTGAAATTATCTGTTTCCGTTTATGAAATATTCTATGTTAAAGTGTCAATTTTGAAATCTATGTTTATTTGCCGGCCCTGAATTATATTCTTAACCATCTAAGGAAGGACTAACTCGCAATGCCTTACTGACGATTCCATTGACTCTGCTTGGCAGAACACTTATTAGGCTTTGTAGAATTTAAAAAGCTAAAGAAATTTAATTATATTAAAAAAAAAAATTAAACACAAAACAAAAAATTCTACACTCTGATGCGAATTAAAAGAATCTCCTTCATAATTATGATACTTGGGTCAATTAAGAACAGATATCTTTCAAAAAACCAGCGAAGATGTCATTTAACATCTGTAAATATATAAATTAATTTGATTTTTTCAAATTTTAATTTGTAATTTGTCATTTCGTTAATAAAAAATTAGATATTGAAAAAATTAATTTTGAAAATGAAGTTTTTGGCCACTCTAAATTAAAATCTAAACCATCTTAGGGGTAGCTAACTCGTATTGCATTAATGACGAAACCACTAGGTATTATTTAAATGGATGAAGACACATACTATAATTATACCAATACAAAGAAAGACAAAAAATTGTAGCCCTTATGTCAATTAAGAAAATTTGGTTAACAATTATGATACTGCGATCAATTAAAACCCGTTACTTTACGAAAAACAAGCAAAGATGTGATTTCACTTCTCTCAAAATTTTATTTAATCCACCTAGTTGGGAATAGAAAACTCTTTTCTGTTTTATTCGCGAGTGAAAACATGTTCTTGTCAAGAATGGAATTATCACTGAGTGATGATGCTATTCCCGAAGGTGTGGAGCGCCCATACTTTGTTTGAAACGAAGTATGAACAATATCCAATATGCATTCCTTGATGACTCCTGAGACCAGAAGCGAAGTTGGAAGAGCTTATCTCGACGTTTGTTTACCCAGTAAAGTTACAAATTAATAAAAGTTGTGCAAATTAGTTTAGTTGAAAGAGTTGAGCTTCTAATGTTGTAACTTGGAATTTCATTGCAGGCAGATTGTAATTTCCTTTCTCCCTTCATGCCAAAGTGTCAGGGTTCTCCTTTTCGACTTTGATTTGAGTGTTGGTAGAGAATTGAGGAAGTAACAAAACTCAACGCTTCCCAAACACGATAGCGTGTAAGAATCGATGATGCAGAACCCAGAAGCACGCAAGTATAACTAGGAAGTTTCCATTAAATTTAATCCTCTTTGAAGCCTCAATTACGATTCTAGATTTCGGTAGTCTTTTGCAGCAAATTATTTTAGTTTATGATTGCGGCTTTGAAAAATTCACTTATGAATAGAGAATATTAAATCTTTCCCTCTCCGGTTTGTAAGAGTTTCTATGAAAAAACTCCATTTTTTCGTTTGTGTAAACAATTTATTATTATTTATTTATAACTTTTTCTTAAAAGGAGAGAAAAAATACTCTTTTTCTTAAATATTGGCTAACTTTGTTTCATTTTATTAAATATCTACGTTATACACATATTACTACCCCATTTTAAAAATAATTTTCTTTTGTTTAAGTAATTTTATTATGAAATAAATGTTTTAAATTTATATTTAAAAATTGAATTTTTAATTGAAAATTTATATTATTTGGTTAAAAATACTTTTTTTTGAAAAATTTAATTGTTGACTCGAAAATCTAAAAATTTGGTACACAATTCAATTATTTGGTGAAAAGATGAATAATTCAAATGAAAATTAATTTTTTTTTAGTTAAAGGTTCATGATTTAAAAAAAGTATAAATTAATTAATTTAATTAATTAATTACATTAAAATTAATTAAATTTTAACAAATTTGCCTATTTTGATGAAAATTCGTGCTTATTTACATAGAAAATAAATTTTTTCATCTGTAAATGCAACAATTCTATTTTTTGTTAAAATTTGATATATTTTGTTTGACAGAAATTATTTTGATACAAAAATAAACTTGTAGGCTAAAAATTGAACTATTTGGTTGCAAATGTATGAATATTGTTGAAAATTAATCGTTTTGGTGAAAAATAATTTTTTGTTTGTAAAGATACAACTGCGTTCGTTTGAAAATTAATTTACTTTAATTAATGTTCAAAGCTCCTTTTTAAATGCATATTTTCGGGCTGAAAACGCAACTACCTAGCTTGAAAGTTCAATTTTGTTACAATTTCTGTTATTTGCTGAAAATTCATATTTTTAAGTAGAAAATTGATTTTCTTGGTTAATAATTCTACCACTTGGTTAAAAATGTATTTACTTGGTTGATAATTTATTGTTTTTAAAAGAAAATTAAACTTCTTCCTTGAAAATTAAACCATTTGATTATAATCTCATTTATTTTTTTTGAGGGGGAATTCAACAATTTGGTATAAACTTCGTCTTTTTTTCTTGAAAATTCATCTCTTTTTGTAGACATTTAGTCTTTTTGCGTTAAAAAAGCAACTGTTTGGTTAAAAATGAGACTATTTGGTTAAAGATTCAACTATTTTGTTAAAAGTTCGTATTTTTTCTCATGAATTCCACTTTGGCTCGTTTAAAATTAAAATATTTCATTTGGAAAATATCAAATACTGCATTTTTTTGTGTGAAAAATTAAGTCTTTTGTGTATTGAAAATTTAACTACTTGGTTAAAACTGAATACTTGGTTAAATACTAAGAAACAGTAATAACCCTTGTAAAGAATGGTATGTGGTTAAAAATGAAAAATATAAGATGAAAAAAAACTTGACGTAATTTATGCACGGCTCGATTTTTGCAAATTTCCCTTAGGATTCATTGTAATGCTATACTACCGTGCAAAACAAGGAAACCGTTAACTACATTCAGGGTCGAACTGAGATATAGAAAGTTTGTTATTTTTCACAATCCAAGAAAGAAAAGAGTATATCTTCAAACAAATTACGATGCACTATACATGATCATCTAGTTACTGGTTTTCATTTTTCTTTATTGCTAGTTAGGGTAATCGGTACAATGATTGGCCACTTGAAGAATTTTTCCAGTTTAACAATTTCTAAAAAAAAAACACTATAGGCATGGAACAATATTTCAAAACACACAGCTGGGTAATAAATTCCGTAAAAATTTAAATTACTATCGTTAGTTTAGCGCTGAAAGCAGTAGATAATTTATATTTGAAGAAATGAAAAATAATGTCAAAAAACACAATGATTGATCTGGACGAAACTTTGATTAGCAGAAGCCAATGACTTCATAGGTCACTGAAATTTACTAAAATAAAATTGGCCACAGACTTTTAAATAGATTACTGCTCGAGTAAAAATGATTCGACTTGAGTTCTACTTGTTTATGTCTTGAGTTCGTCTCGAAGCCATCGATTTCTGGCTGCGTCTGAAAACTGAATAGAGACATTGGCCTTCGTCTACTTTTATGGCCACGACAGGTCAAGTTGAGCCTTTTCATGGGTAAGACGACGTTTGCTTGTCTCAAGACGAGCCTTGTCTTAGCTGAGATGGTCGAACCTTTTTCTGCTCATTAATAAGATTACAATTGATGAGTGAAAGATCTGTAATTATCAAATGAGTTATTTTCAATTAAAAAATTCACAATCTGTGGGTCTGAACGATTATAACCCTTAAAAATGTTCCTCAAACAAATTAAAATTGTAACTTTCTAGAAGGATTTCCTAAGTCATTAGAAATACGTAAAAACAAACAACATTTTCGGCATCATCATCAAACAAGTATAATACAAATGAAAATCCGTAAATAAGT
>NC_046659.1:82715671-82735230 GCF_010883055.1 Belonocnema kinseyi | reverse complement strand
GGCGATGTCGCTGGAGGGACTTGCTGCTAATAACAGATGCCGCGAATGTGACAAATAAATCCGGGCGACTTGCCTCACTTTTGCCAGTTTGATGTGGATTGCAAAATTTTTCCCGAATGGGAGATGCCGCTGGGGAGTCTTGCCGCGGGCGAGCGATGCCGCAGGTGTGACAGTCGTTAGAGACTTGACACACTTTCGCTACTTTGATGTGGATTTGAACATTTTTCCACGGGTGAGAGATGCGACTGGGACTTTTCGCTGGTAGGAGATGCCGCAGATGTGACAATTAGTTCCGGGAGACTTGCCGCAGTTTTAATATTTTAATATGAACCCGAAAATTTTTTCCGGGGGAGAGATGCTACCTGGAAGACAATTAGTCCAGGGAGACTAGCCTCAGTTTAGCCATTTTCAATTGGACATTAAACATTTTTTGGAAGGAAGAGATGCCACTGTGAGAATTTTTACTGGTGAGGGATGCCGCAAAAATGTCAATTTCACAGGGAGAAATGCCGCGCGGGAGAGAAGCCACTGGGTAGAGATGCCGCAGTGGACATGCCGCAAATGAGGCATGCCGTAGATGTGACATGCCGCAGAGGTGACATGCCACAGATGTGACATGCCGCAGTTGTGACTTACCGCAGATGAGACTCGCCGCACATATACTTGCCGCATATGAGATGATATGGACCAAATAGTCAGTTATTTTTAAGTGAGTTGAATTTTTAACAAAAAATATGAATTTATAATTCAATGGGACGATTTTTCTCTCAAAATAGACGTAAGTTCAACAAAACAGATAATTTTTTTACCAAACATTTGAATTTTCTTCCTATAAAAATAAAACTTCAACCAAAAACAGTTACGTTTCAATCAAGTAGTTCAATTACAACAACAAAATTTGACAGAAAACAGTTGGATGTTCAACACGTAAAGTTTAATTAAGAACAAAAAGATGAATTGGTACAGAAAATTTTAAAAGTTGATATTTCAACAAAAAACAATTTCTTCAAATTGTTAAACTTTCGAGTCAAAAGACAAATTCCCTGTCAAACAATTGATTGTTCAACCCAAATAGACGCAATTCCAACTAAAATACATGAATGTTAAGGCTCCTACTGAACTTATGAATCTTCAGCAAAAAAATTATTTTTAACGAAATGGTTCAATCTTCAAACACGTACATGACTTTTCAACCTAAACAGATGGATTCTCAAAGAATAACGTAATATTAGAACTTTTGACCAGAAAATAGTAGAATTTCATATTAAAACTAGAAAGAATGAACTTCTACCAAAGGAGATATGTATGCCATTAAAGATTACAGCTTAATTTTTAAAGCCAAAATATGGATCTCAAACAAATAGTGAATTTTCTCCAAAAATAGATAAAGTTTCCTTCCAGAAGGGCAAAAAGAAGGATGACCTTTTTATAATTATCGAGAGGAAAGAAGAATATTTTATCAGGATATTCGCAAAGCATTATTTTCGAAGAAAACTTTCAATTTTTTCCGGGCATATTTTTCATTTTCCCTAACCATTGATATTCAAAGATCAGAATCTCAATCTTTTAACATTTTAAACATAGCATTTTTATAAACGGAATATAACAATTTAGAATTAAAATTTTATCATTTTTAATTTAGTATCCTTGGTACCTATTTCAAGTGCTTCTTATAGAAATTTCCTGACTTGTTCAAGGTTTTGGCAAAAGCCCTGACTTTTCCCTGATTTTCATCTTTTCTCTGACCTATGTACACCCTATAATTAGTCTTAAATCCTTTATACAATACATGAGAAATATATACTTTTGAATGAAAAAAATGTCATAAGTTACAAATAATTTGAAAGTAAAGAGTATAATGGATTTTAAGTGAAGTAAATTATAAAGGAATCTGTATTATCATTACAGGTAGTTATCATCTATCAGAGTAGATGTCCTTCCACATTCGGTGGAAATGTAAATCAAAACTATCGAACAAGTTAACTCTTTAAATAACAGGAAATACTTAACGTAATTTTTGACAAGATAAAAAATCAATTTTTTAAATTTCATATTCTGTAGTTCGATATCCAGTGAAGCGAAATGAGTAAATTTTTTTCAAAAAAATTAAATTATAAGTCTTCTAAGTTAGAGCAAACTGGCATTGACTTACTGATGAGTTTAGAGATTCAGATTGGGACGCAACTCATATGTTTTGTGTGATTTGAAAAGCTACATAAATTTACAATAATAATAATGAAAATGTAAGAAAGAAATATTTCAGGCCCTGAATCCAATATAAATGTCTTCAAACAAATTTTTAGAGAAATTATCGTCTTTCGGAGATGTTTATCCTGTTTTTAAGAACCAGAGGTGTGAAGCTGTCTCGAATTAAGCCCAGAACTTGATTCAAATAAATTGTAGCCAATATCCTTCCACGAGGTTATAAGAGCTACTTCGTATCCACTTTTTTTGCTTTTTTTATCGTCAGCAAACATGCCGTTCTTCTCTCAGGGCTATAACAGCTACAACGCAGCTTGCTCTCGCGTCGTGATACACGCTACGTAACATTCCTCTGCACATATTCTGCACACCTATATGCATGCCCATCTACGTATGAGTAAACTTGCGAGCACCACTGAAAAAAAGCACACAAAAAAAGCTGCCGAAACCTCCCTCTGCGGAGGATATTTCACAATGTGCGCTCCGTGAGGCCATCCTTTTTAATTTGACTACAAGGCTGACATAGGACTGTTGAAAAATAAAATTAATTCCAACAGCATGTCAAATTATCTAGTTTTATTGCGATATATGTACCAATTATAAAGTGACACTCTGAATTAAACAATGTGTTTTTACGTAACACTAGTGTTTATTTATTCGAAAAGTCTGATTTTCTGGGATTTGGAAAATTTTGAATTTGTTGCAAGAATCGTGTTATTGATCAGAACAGTAGGAGACGGTTCAAAAACAACTAGAAGCTGCTTTTAAAACTTTTTATACCGCTCCCTTTCCTCGCCACAGATCATCATACAAAGGATGAACCCTCCTCATCAATTTAAGTCAAAAGTTTTTCCTTAGTTTGATTTGACAGACACCTATCATAAAGGGTAAAGCAATATACAAACCTAATATATATTTTAAGAGATTTTTTAATCTGCAAACACGAATTCTGAATTATATGAGTGGTTAGTGAGTAAATTTCATAAGAATGAAATCAATCCTTCCTTCGACCGTTAATGTAAATGAGAGTAATATTTGTTTCATGTAGGTCTTACGGCCTTGATAATAACGTTAATTAACGTCTATCCTGACGTTTCGGCTACTACTGCGTGCCTTTTTCAAAGAATTTAAATAAATAATATATAAATAAAGATATTTTCTTACATATAATTACACACAAATTGATTTTTTTAAACTAAAAGAAATAAAAATTACCTGTGCTTTTTATCTTGTAAAATATCAAGAATAATAATTTTGGAGTCAAACGTCTGTCAATATTTCATGTCAATTTTTTAAAATTATAATGACGTGTGACACCAAATTAAATTAGAATGTAACGTAAAACATTTAATATAAAAGCCTCATAAAAATTGTAGAGGCTTTTTTCATAAAAAACTACATCTTAATTGACGAAAATGCTTTTGGACAACGACGAACATATAGTTTAATAGACAAGAGACATACATTAAGGTGGTTAATTTATGAATATAGAACAGAGGCGTAATTTTAAAGGAACCTCGACTGAGGAAAGCGCGCCAAAGCAACTAGAATTTTAACTTGGTTTTGCTATTTTATAATACTTAGATATATTTTGTTGACATTCATGATTTCTGTCTGTAAGTTAATCGAAATATTTGTTTATAAAAATAGATTCTATAATGCGTCTTTTATATGTATTTTTTCTCTAGCAAGAATTTTAATATTATTAAAATCAAAATACATATAAAAGGAGAAAAATACATATTGAAGACGCATAATAAAATATATTTTTATAAACAAATATCACAATACTTCGATTAACTTACAGACAGAAATCATGAATGTGAACAAAATATATCAAAGTATGATAAAATATACCAAACTATATGTTCGTCGTTGTACAAAAGCATTTTCGTCAATTAAGACTTAGTTTTTTTATAAAAAAAAGACTCTAAAATTCTTATGAGGCTTTTATATTAAATGTTTTACGTTACATTTTAATTTAATTTGGTGTAACACGTCATTATTATTTTTTAAAACTGACAGGAACTATTGACAGACGTTTGACTCCGAAATTATTATTCTTGGGTTTTCACAAGAGAAAAAGCACAGGTCATTTTCATTTATTTTACTTTAAAAAAATTAATTTGAGTGTAATTATATGTAAAAAAGGTTGTTATTAATATATTATTTATTCAGATTCTTCGAAAAAGGCACGCAGCGGTAGCCGAATCGTCAGAACAGACAGAATTTGATAAACGAACTTAACATTCGTTTCGTTTTATTCTTTTAATCAATGAAGATCGTAAGACCTACATAAAACAAATCTTACTCTTATTTATATGATTGAATTTTCGAACAAAAAAGAATTAACTTCAACTCAGAAATTTTTCTACCACAAAAAATGATTGCTCAATCCAAAATCAATAATATATCAACATTAACATATTAATTTTCGATAAAGTGGTAGAATTTTTGAACAAAAAAGTATAAATTTAAACAAAACCTGTTGCAATTTCAACCAAAAACTTGCATTTTTTAACCAAGAAGACCAACTTTTTAGAAAACAGTTGAATTTTCAATTTAAAAGCACGATTTTTCTCTTAAAAAGACAAGGGTTTAACAAAACAGTTATATTTTTTACAAAATAATAAAATAGCCAACAAAATAGTTTAATTTTTAACTAAAATAATAGATCTTTAACGAAAAATGATGATTTAAAGAATAATTTCAATTTCGACCAAATAATTTAATTTTCAATACAAAAATTCTCAACTAAAAATAAAATAGTTGATATAACGGATTTTTTTTCTCATTGTAAATAAAAAAATAGACCAATTTTACGAAATAGATGAAATCTTAACAAAATAGTTCAATATTTTACCGAAAAAAATAAATTTTAACAACAAGTTGTAGCTTTGACCAGAGAAGATTAAATGGCTGCCAAAAGAGATGTGATTTCGAATCAAAAAGATAAATTTTCAACAACAAAGTGTAATTTTTAAACCAGAAACGATGTTTCAGTCAAAAGAAAAAATATCAACCAAAAACTGTTGAATTTTCCAACCAAAAAGGCAAATACCACACGATAAAAGTTAAATTCTTCATTCGAAAATATTGAATTTCTAACTGAAAAGGTAATTTACAGCGAGATAGTTACATTTTCAGTAAAACAATTGAATTTTCCAGAAAAATTATAGAAGTTTCATCAGAAAAAGATGAATTTTCAACAAAACTGTTTGATTCTTATGCCTAAATAAAGAGGGCAATACGCAATTGTTACATTTTCAAACGCAAAAACATGAATTATGTAAACTAAAAACGATCAATTGTCAACCAAAATATATCTTTAACTAATAAAATTTTTGTTATCAAATTAGTTCGAATAGCCACAGAGTAGACAATTTTCATTCAGAATTATAATTTTCTCAAAAATGATAAATTCAGAACAAAAAGAGTTTCCAACCCAAACAGTTAAATTTTCAACTGAAAATTATAAATTTTCTATTAAACTGAATACATTTCCAATTAATAATCAAGCAGTTAACTATTTAGCTGACAACATTAATTATCATCAGAAAAAGAAATTGTTAAACAAAATAGGTAAAATTTGAGGAAAGAGTGTGAACTCTATTTAGATGCTTTGCTTGTAAAATATAATCACTATTCTCATTTTTTGAAATACAAAAAAATATATTGTTCACATTTATATTCCCCATATGTGATGTTATATTTTGAGCTAACCCCCCCCCCCCACGTTATAAATCATCACAAAACCTGTTACCCCCTCCCCTGGGATTATGGTGTAGTTTCCTATACTTGCAATTATTGTTTTCTGTAGAAGGATTTTTTTGTAGTGAATATCTGTTAACGTTATGCGACACTTTTATTTTGTCACGTAAACAATTTATTTATATACGTTCGACGAAAATGCTGATCTGATATGAAACGAACGAGCAGGGACTTGGATGATATACGACCGAGTTGAAAAAATGGCACAATGAAAGTGAAGTGGGACGTTGCAAATCTGAAAGTCAGTTTACGCTTTGATACAGGAACTGGATTTCCGACCAGTAGTTACGATTTTAAGCTTTATGGTTTTATGCCATACTGCTAGGTGTATTCTTGAATATTTTAACTTTTACGAGCAATCCGCCTGAGAAGGAAATGGTAGTTATGCCGGAATACCTAAAAGAAAATTACCTACCCATACAAGTTATATTTGTTCGTTTTTATTTTACTGATTTTATGGTTTCGCTTTAGAGTCCTTGCATTTTCAAAATAATTTATCACGTGCGACCGACCTACTTTGTACGGCCGAATAAATTTGTGCTAGCTCAAGGGGGCGAATTGAGGCTCTCTGTGTGTGGTTAGTGATCATTCAGTCGAGAAAATTCAAGTCCCTGTGGAGCAAAGATATATAAAAGACAAAAGCTTACTAGAAACGTACTACTCAAAGCTTTATCCTCCCGGGATATTGGTCGCAATATGTGATTTTCGGACATCTTAACCTACAGTGACAAGAAAATTGTTTCTGAAAATCAACAGATATTGCTTTTAAATAGCTTTTATATAACGTTTTAAAAATTCTGTTCAAACTTGTTAATTAGAATACACAAAGAAACAACTAAGGTTTCGATTAGAACTGATTTTTTGTTTCAAAGGGGCTGAAGCACAAAGGAATCTGTCTTGCTGAAAATGAACCTTATATGATAAATCGTTTAAAGGAATATTCCTGATCATTCTCTAAATGAAGATAATGGATATGAAATGTGACAGTTTTTAAGGTTATTTTTATTTAACTTTTACTAACTGCAGAACCTCCAGTTTTTTTCTACATGCACATGATCCTATAGCGTTATCACTGGGTTTGACTAAAAAGAGATACATTTGTGATTTGTGAATTTTTATGTTGTTCTTGTGAACCAAGAGTGTAGCGGTTAATGTTTTTCTCTGTAAAGCTTTTCAGAAAATTACCTATCTATTCAAAGTCCTCGTAAGGTAGCATCTAAAAAAATTAGAGTATCCGAGTGAGTTCAGATTTCAGAGCCAATACATTTTTTTCTAATTCAATTTGATCGCATAGGAAATTCTTAAGGGAATTTTACTATGTGCTGATCCACTAAGGGGCCGTGAATAAACTACGTACCAATTTTGGGGTATTTTTAATTCTGCCCAAATTGTCTACATTAGCCTGTGATGAACTATAAACTACCATAATATATTGAATTTTCAAAAATCAGTTGAATTTTCAACCAAAATAGATTATATACAAAAAGAGATAAATTTTCAAACAAAAAGGACGAATTTAAAAAAAAAATAATTTGTGACTAAATAGTTGAACTATTGACCGAATTCATGAATTTTAAAGCCAAAAAGACGATATTTTTCGAAAGCAGTTAAATTTTCAACAAAAAAGTTAATTTTCGATCAAGAGCGATCGGTTTTCAAGCAAGAAGGATGAATTTTTGCCATTACAGATAATTTTTCGAACAAGAAGATTATTTTCCACCAAACTACAAATTTTCAACAAAATAAATGAAGTGCCAACCAAAGAGTTGAATTTTTAACTAAAAAAGGTAAGTTTTAAACTGAAAATGGGATAATTAAATTTTCAGTTTAAAAAATTACCCTTAAAAGAAGATATTTTATCCAGTTGAGTTCACAATACGAAGCAGAATTTTTAACAGAATCGTGGAATATTCAACCGAATTAATCAATTTCCAATAAACTGAATTAATTTACTACCGAAAATACCAATTTTCAACAAAACAGTTCAATTTTTAACCAGGCGGTTTCATCTTAAAAGAAAGATGAAGGTAAAAAAAGGAAACTTTCAACCAAGTTGTTGAATTTTTACCCACAAGAGGTAAATTGTCAACCAAATAATAAAATATTTCATTTTGAAGCCAAAAAAACAGTTACATTCAACTGGAAAAAAATACATTTTTTAAATGAATAGTTTAGTCCTCAAACGAAAAATATTAATTTTGAAATAAACAGTTGAACTCTTTATTAAAATGGATACATTTCGAAACAAGAATATTAATTTTTTAAGAAATAAGAAAAAAATAAATTATCAAAATATACGAAATTTTAACCAGCAACAACCATTTTTCCATTAAAATGATCAATTTTCAACCAAAAATGGAATAGTTACAATTTCGCTTAAAATAAGCCATTCTTGAAAAAAAATCACGGAATATTTAGCTTCTCAGCTTGAGAAACAAATTTTTAACAAAAATAAGGAATGTTTAAAAAAAATGAATTTTGAAACAAGAGTGTTGAATTTTTTCCTTAAATCAATGCATTTTTATTCTAAGATGGAATAACTAAATTATCCGATTTAAAATTAATTTTTAATAAAAAATAAACAAATTTTTAATGAAATAGTTAAATTTTTAACTAATGGGATACATCTTCAAGGAGACAATAGTTTTTTTAAAGTTAGTTCAATGTATTTTCAACAAGAAAAAAAACTAACTTTTACCCTAAAAATAGTTGGAATTTCTTATTGGGTTCTTTTAATATAGCTCGCATTCAAGCGAAAAAGCCGGAAATACGGGAAAGTTTTTGAAAACATAAGAAACAGCAATATTTATTTAAAAAAGAGACAGGAAGAATTTAGGTAAAAAATATGAAGTCTGAAATATGAAAGTCATTTGCAAACTTATTAAGTGATTATTTATTAAGTTAAAATTGATAAACAAGAAACCTACTAAGTGTTTTTTAAGTTAGAAACTTTCCTTATTCTGACCCACCCACCCCTCAATATGGTTACATAGTTTATGGACTGCCCCTAATCTAATATTCAAATTCCAACTCGTTTCCCCGAAAACTTTAGAAGTAGACATTCAAATTATGTATTTCCGAAACATTATTAACTAAAGAAGTGCCAAAATGGTTTCGAGAAATGCGAAAAAAAGGTTTCGGTTTTGAAGGATAAAGATAACTAAAAAGGGAGCAAGATACTTTAAGGTCTGACTGGTACATAACCTTCGTTTTGTCCTTGTGTTTTCATCACACCTTTCCGCTACCTGGCAATGTTTCATACCCAGTCGTGATAGATGCTGTACAAATGTGTTCATACGTCTTAACTTGAGTCCAAGATATCTTGAGGTCTCGCTTCTGCTGACCGAAGGCATGATTGTAGACAGGGAGAGAATTGCGCCTGGATTGTGTTCCCACTTCCTTGCCTGAGAAGTTGTAGTCGTATATCAAACCGAGTTGTGTCGCCTCTTCTGTCCTCTACTCGGTTCGCTACCGACTCCGCCAACGTAAACTCTCTAACTTACGTACTTGGGTGGTTATAACCACAAATGTTACCACGATCTTCCAAGCCAATGCTAATGTGCAAAAACGAGACATTAAAACCATCAGATACATGCACGAATCCGCAAATAATTTTATTCTTATCAAATGCGCAATTGCAATATCTAGAAGCAATTATCTTCTGAGTTATTAATTCGGAATAAGCAGAATAGCTATGGGGAAGAATATTTTTTCAAAAAGCATTATAAGGAAGACAGAACTTAAAGAAGCTTGGTGAATAAACATTAGTATGCAACCTAAGATGATAAAAATTCAGTTCGAATAGTGTGATTGTTTATTCATCAAGGCCATCAAAAACCTGAAATGCCCTGTTTAGCTATCAGAAATTGTCCCTGGGCCTTCAAGAAATTTAATGGCCTGTCTTTAAATCAATATTTGTCCCTAGGCCTTCAAGAATGACAGAAACCGTTTCTAGCTCTTAGAAATACTCCCTGGGTCTTCAAAAAACAACCCAACCCCTGTTCAAATTTTAGAAAAAGTCTGTAGTCCTTGAATATTCACCGACACCCTTTCCGAGTCTCAGGATTTGTCCCTAGGCCTTCAATAATTATCAAGGCCATGGCACGCTCTCAGAAATTATCTATAGATTTCCAAGAAGAATCCACATGCTGTCGAGTTCTTGTCAATTATTTCTAAGCCGTTAAGAACTACCCACGCCCTGTCCAACTTTTATAAATTGTCCCTAGGTTTTTAAGAACCAGCTGCACCCTGACCAATTTTCAGAAATTGTCCAGTAGAAAGAAAACTGCGTATAGCGAATATAGCTCATCCCGTATCAGTACAAAGATATTTGAATGTTAATTCGAATAAATGTAACTATTGGCCCCTTCTCTTTTCGGTAAAACGTAGCATAGAGAATTTTAAAGGACTTGCCCACTCTGTTGGTCCTGCGGCACGGAATAATTCGACTGCATCGCATGTGCAACGACAAACACGGAATTAATGCGAAACAATACCTTTACCTTATTATTTTATGCACTTTTGCCGGGATTCATGTTGTACCAAATCTACGAGAATACGTAGGTAGAGTACGATATGGCATGGACTATAGTGGGCTACGAAGTAACCCCCTGCAGAGTTTCACATCACCCCACGTTCGTGTACACGTATTCACTCTTGTAGCACCTGCCCACTCCACATCCTGTTGTCGTCGGTTTCTGCTGCCATTCCAAACTTACAGCGGAAGGGAAAATATTCTATTTGCCTTGAGAGACGACACAGTTCATATCTTTGGTATTTTCTCACACATACTGCTTCAGTACCTTGTATTTCTTCTTCTCTTGAGAAGATAGGTACAGGGTCTGTAACTGTCATGTGTAACCCAAAAAATAACATGTGCGACACATTTCATCCTTTTTTTCCTGAAGGAAAGAAAATGGACCGTGAAATTTCAGGTGTGAATATATAGACGATGTAATCCGGTTTCCCTAGGTAGGTTTATAAAATATTATAAAAAATAAATAAAATTGCAATGTTTTAAAAGCTGAGAGTATACACGTTTTTTCAATGGTATGATTGAAGGTATCAAGATCAGAGCTCGAAGGCACTTCAAAGATAAAAATTTGTGTTAAAGGTAGTATAACTTTTTTTTTAGAAATCGCTTAAGGCTAACTAAATTCGTTCAAGTTTTTTTGATAAATGTGTTCTTTCATTTAACATAAAATGAATTAGTGTGACTAAAATTGACTAAAAGGCCTTCTCTATATATAGGTGAGAATAAAAAAGTCCGCTAGCAAAAAAAAAAATTTTTTGGACCACCCTAGATGAGAGATATTAAAATGTTATGCAACAATTTCTAGTGCATCTTGCAATTAAAACCTACAAATAAATAAATGCTCAAGAATCACATTCAAATAGGACCACATACACTTCAAACTTCTCCAATTTACGCGTCTACCGAAATCATGTCGTGTGTAGCTTTACGTATAGCACGTAGATTCTCGAGTGCGTGCAAGGGGTTCGTGCGAGCGGGCGTCGCTGATAATAAAAAGCTGCTCGTACTCACGGGAATGTAACACAACCATTGCTCACGAGGGGAATTACTGGAATGATTTTAACGCAAGATTTTATTTGATAGTGCTGAACTGATATTTTCAGATGCGTTATTAAAACTTCTTTCGAAGAAAATCACAAGCAAATCTTTAGTCTGAGCACACGATTCACTAAAGCGGAATTAAATAGCCGATAATTCTTCTTGGATAAGATCTTTCCAAGCATAAAAATGGAGACTAGGTACACAGAAAACTAGGTCTAAGTAAAGTCATCTTCGCGTAGTGATAAAGTTAGACGCAGAGAGTTCGTGCATAGAAAAATTACTCAAAAGTTGGAGAGACTTAAAGAACTCGTTGAAAGACAAATAAAACTTACCTAAAGAATATCATTTGAAGATTCGGTATCCTTTCAGCCAACATCGACCGTGCGGTTGATCTTAACTTCTCGCGGAATGCTTCTTTCGCTAGTTTTAACCCGAGCTCAAGATTTTATCTTATCCGGGACTTGAGGCGTCCTCGAGAGGAAAAAGTTAGACCCACAGAGGCATATTCACTTGAAAAGTGGCACCTTAGACAATGAAAGGTGCTGAGGATGACAATGTTTCAAAAGTAGTCTGCCTTTAGAATCGCCCGGGTGTCGTCCTGCGTCGGCACCGAGCGGATTTCCACGGGTCGGAAGAAAGATGCTGCTGGAGGATGGGTATTCTTATTGCGGAAGCATCTTGTGCCAACTTTGCCTTCCTCGCTGTGCAGGACCAGCTGCAGAAGCAGAAATCTGAATCATATACCCGTGAACGTTATTTAACCTCCTGCTGTACTGGGAAGCGGAAACATAGATATCAAGCTAAAGAACCCTCAGTATCACGGAATCGTCGGATGGTCTAAAATATCTGAAACTCGAATTTGAAAGCAAATTTCAAGTTATTTTACAGTTTTCCGGTAAAAAAATCACATTTTCCCGGTTCTTTTTCAAGCATTAAAAATAACGCGAATGTGACGTACTTGTTAAGCAGCTTCTTAATGTGTCCCTGACACCTCACACCTGAAGCCCATGCAATGTGTAAAAGAAGCAAATCATCTGACTTGCAGTGAACTATTTTGAGATCCGAAACACGATTCGTAGTAAATAAAAGGAAAAATGGCCTTAGAACGAAAAAATGATTAAGAGGTGGAAAGAAACTGTCCGGAGTAAGATAGTGACCACCGCCGAAGAGTAATAGAACTATCTTGGAGATGGGTTTGGTAGCACAAACTAGATAAGGGTAGAGGCTATATCGAAGGTAGGTAGTGATTGCAGAGGAACCGGAAGTAAGATGGTGAGAGAAAAGGGTGACTAATAGCTCTCGGTCCACCTCGTTCACTGACCAGCGCTATGTTCTCGGATTTTCTTTGCACACTTCTTACTTTACGTTTTAACCCCATTTCCGTGAAACCTATCTCGTTTCGGCTAAGGAAGTTCCAGGCCCGGCAAGGTATTGAACTCCTTCTCCCCAAATATACTTAATTCTTGTCTTACATCACAGACACAGTTTGACATCGAGAAGACAGGAAATTGCAGTCAAGCAATTTCCAGCGTCCGATTTCCAGCGTCACCGTCACTTTACTCTGATTTCCCCGTCGGCTTGTGATTGAAGCACTACGAAGGACTGGCGATCTACGACTCGACCTTATACCGGTTGCAGGAAGAAATCGTACGTACAGTCTGGCCCTCGTACACCTGCCGTAGTGACTTCTTACAGTCCCCCGCCTCCAGCGTACCTTTAACCCTCCAGTTTTTTTAAACCGAGAAAATCTATATCTAGGCAGTAATTCATGCGAAGTCAAATCTAAATATACTACTATTAAGTACGACATACTAACATAAATCTCTCCGTAAAATAAGAGAACAATTTTTAAACAAGTCAGCTCTACTTTCAGAAGCGGATAATCTGAAGACTGAAAAAAGTAACTAGAATATCGATTGGACAACTGTATACTGTCCAAATCATTGCATCAGTACATCAGTACATATGTACATCAAAATCATTCAGCCTGTTTAGTTTTAATTTCGACAATGATATAGGTCTTGCCGAGTTAGACAAAGGCTAGAGGGTAACAGTGCGCTGCTGGCGGGGGCCTGCATTTCGTCACCACAGGGGGTTCATCGGAGTCAGACCCTGCGTACGATCTCATTCCAAAACAGGTGTGAGGACGATTCGTGGACTGCCTACAGAGGTCAGTTTCAACTTGAACCTGCAAAGTCGATAATTGAGTACGAAGTTAATACCGATTGATTGCACCTGCCTCTGTTACCTCACTAATGCAGTTCGAACAATTCGAGGCTGTAACACCTTCCGCGATAATGTTCGCCAACCGATAGAAGTACCCTTGTAGCTTGTACTACCTACTGAGCTTCCGAGAAGGGTACTCGTACGCACGACTTCTAATGCAATGAGATTAATAGTGCGAGCATGGTATTCATTAAAGATCGACCGTTAATCGAAGAGACAAGTTAGTTATACGAAGCCTCTGTACTTTATCGGCATATCGAATAAACTTTGGTAATAGGAACCGAGTACATAGAACCGGATTTCAATTAAAATTGCAAAAGATAATTATCTAGAAGTGGTAAAGAAAAATGCCTTCTAATTTTTCTCGATTCTACGAAACTCTTATTAAGGAAATTAAGGAAAATTGGACTAATTTTTTTTAGGAAAATAGTGAAATACATTTTTCAAGTAAAAAAATGTAGATGCAATATTAAATTCAATATAAAGGCCATTAAATTCCTAAGACTATAAATAGAAATATATTTTTAGCAAATCGAATCTTCAACAAAAAAATTGCTTCCAAATCAAACAGCTGCATTAACAATAAAATAGTTGAACTTTCAAGGAAAAGGGACACATTTTCAATAGAAATGTTGAAGCTTGAACCAAATAGTTACATTTTTTAACATAAAGAAGAATTTTTTGGAAGACAGTTGAATTTTCTACCAAAAGAGATCTCTACAAAATAGATCAATTTTTAAGAAAATAATTATATTTCTAAAAAAAATTGAACTTTTAACTAAATAGTTGAGTTTCAAGCAAAGAATATAAGTTTTCAGCAGAAATTTGTATTTTCAACAGAAAAGTTTGTTTTCAACCAAGCAGTATGAATTTTCAACAAAGAAGATGATTTATTTTCTTCCTTGAAAGAAGAATTTTTAATCCTATGGCAGAAACTTTCAACAAAATATTTAAATTTTTGACCAAAAAAAAGACTAACAGGATAATTAAATTTTACTAAAATAACTGAACAAATTAAATTTTAAATCCAAAAAGATACATTTTCAATCAATAAGATTAATCTTTCATCAAAAGGTGAATTTTCAAGATTATATTATTTTTCAATTAAACATTTGAATTTTCTAGTAAAAAATATTTTTTAACTTAAAATTAAATAGTTACGTTTCCAGTCCACCAGTCCACATTTAACCAGAAAGATGAATTTTCAAAAAATGTGATAAATTCTGACTCAAAAAGACAAATTATTAATTGAATTTCTTACCAGGTGTTCCATTTTTATCTTATAAAGGATAATTTTTTAACCAAAAATCGAATAGTTAAATTTTTCGTCCAAAATTTACTTTTTAACAAAAACAAAATTTGTCAACAGTTTCATTCAGCCAAGAAGGCGAATTTAAATAAAAAAGTTAAATCTTCAACTAGAAAGATGAATTTTTATTAAACTTGATTAATTTTTAGCCAAAAAGACGAATGATCAACAATCTGAATTAATCTTTTACCAGGTAATTACATTTCCAACTTATAAATGAATATATTTTAAATAAAATTGCAATAGTTAAATTTTTTGAAATTTTCAACCAATGAAGTAAAAAATAATTTTTCAACGATGTAGTTTAACTTTCAACCAAAAATTTAAGTTTTAACTAAAAAAAGAAGATTTTTTCGAACAAATAGTTACATTTTTAATCAAAAAAGTGATATTTCTGTCTACTACAAAAATCTCAAAAAAGTTCAGTTTTCAACCCAAAATTAGATACTTGAATTTTCAAGAAAAAATATGACTTTTAACCCAGAATACTTATTTTTGACCAAAAAAGTTAACTTTCAAATCAGAGAGATGCGAATTTTTATGAACGAAAAGATGAAGTCCCAACTAAAACTATAATAGAAGACTTTTCAATCAAACCAAGAACTATTAATTGAAATTTTTTGGATTAACCTATAGGGTTCTATTAATTCAATTAAGCCAAAGAAACGATAAAAAGGAAAAGTTTCTTGAGAACAGGAGGAAAAAAGAAGAATTCTCTCAAAAAGGTGAATAGGGGGAAGATTCTGAAATCAGAAACATTAAAGTGATTTTCAAACTTATTAGATTATTATTCAAATGAGTAGTTGAAGGACCGTCATTTGCAAAATGTGGAAACTTTGTGGAAATTTGTCCCGAGGAAACCTGCTCAACGTGATCTAAGCTTGTAATGTTAGTTCCACTGACTTCCACTCGCCGGTCCTGTTCCTAATGTTGTTTTCAGGCACACCACCCCCCTTGAATTGGTAAAATAGTTTATGAACGGCCCCTTATTATTCTTCTGATATCAGTCCCCTGACACTGAAAATGGCTGAACACCATGAATTCTCATTTGATCAACTATGCACATTCTTTTAAGGAGGAGGATTCTTTGGCGCCAACGTGTCGATTCGCGTGTTTTGCTTTCACTTTTTCACCTCTTTTTCCCATAACACTTTCAGTTTTATTTAGTCCAAGAATCTTCTTTTATAGAACATTATGGTTACCGATACGAGATATACTGCTTGCTACTTATCTACTTATTAAGCAGCGTGCATCACATATCTATGTACCTGCAGTCAAGGTTGGCTCAAGTTTACGTCCGCGCCTCCTCCTTCAGTTCATGTATGTGCCTTCTTGTGGAAGGAAAATAAGTAAAATGGAAAAGATTAGTTGAGGATCGTTTAGCGAAGAACAAAAAAAAAACCTCCTTTGTAGAAAAAAACTTCAGGGTTCATAATAATGCTAAATATTAAGTCGTTTCGATTATTGGTCTATTTCTTGTTAAAGAAACGAGAAAAAATCTACCTTCAGCCAGGATTTAAACCGGGGACGCCACCATATATTATTGAAGCGTTAACCAATTACGCCGCCGAGGCTATCGTATATCATTTCTCTAGATCATTCTATTATTTTTCGAAGAATGATAAAAATAATATATTCAAGAAATATAAATAGGAAACTAAAACAGTCATGGAAGCAATTTCTCATCCTCTTCATTGAGCATCCGTAGATCTCAGCAGTGTATTTATACCATATTGCAAAAAGATAAGAAGCAGACTTCCTATCATATGAATTGTCTCGCATTAAATCTCGATCTCTGGACAATGCATGAGTGTAAAACCAGGTGCAAATGTCCAGACTGAAAGATAAACGTATGTACTAAAAGATACGGGTAGAACTTCTCTGACTTGTTAATGTATTTTCTAATTTACATTACCTGATGAAAAAAGACTTCCATTTGATGTACAACTGATGCAAGTTAAGTTAGTTCATCTATAAAAAACGTACCAGTGAATTATTTAGCGCAACTATCAGGGGCTACTTTTTCCAACATGATTTTGAACTTCACATAAATAGCAGATTCAATCAATTTATTTGCAAAAATTTTCGCTAGATTATTCGAAAGTTTTAAAATAATTTCCATTATGATAAAAATAAAATTGATAAAATGATGAAAATTTTAATGGAATGGAAGCTTCTAATGTGTATCCAAAGAGCTTAAATTTTTCTGGTACCTTCTTCCCTATTCCCTTATACAGCCCCTACACACTTACTTGGTGACGGGAGAGGGACCTACAGATTAAGGTGGGTTCCAAACCATCAAGAGACCTTACTTATCAATCAAGTACTTAGAGAACCCTTTTTCTAGAGGTACCAGTCACATGACTCTCGGCGATGAACAACTCCCTTGCTAGGCTAGTGTTCACTGCATGAGCCGCCGAGGCTCTTCCAGAGTGCAAAAACCTGGAAGAATTATTGAAACTTCATTCCTTTCAGTTGAAAAGTCAACTTCTAAATTTTTGGCTTATAATTCACCTCATTTGGTTCAGAACTTAATTATTCTGTTAAAAAGTTTGTTTAAAAATTTGTCTTTTTGCTTGAAAATTCAGCAGTTTGTCTGCAGTTTTTTTCTTCACTTACAAATTTTGTTGTTGATAATCGTAGTATTTTGTTTAAATTCATCTTTTTGTCTAATTTAGAAATATTCTGTTTTGGTTAAAAATGATTTTTTGTTGTTGAAAATTTAACGTTTTACGTATTTTCGGCTTGAAAATTCAACACTTTGCTAGAAAATTTTATTATTTGGTTGAAAATTTATGTGTTTTCTTTAAAATTCCTTCTTTTGTAAAAATAATTTGTTTTAAATAAAAATGCAACTGTTTGGTTAAAAATTAGTTTGTTTTACTTAATAATTCGTTTTTTTTATTGACAATGTATATTCCCGTTCTTGTTAAAATTCGACTGTTTTATTGAAAATTCATCTTTTTGGTTCAAAAATTGATCTGTTTCTGTAGAAATTTCAATTTTTTGGTTAAGAATGCAACTGTCTGGATAAGAATAAACCTGTCAGTTAAAAAAAAAAGAACTTTTTGGAAGTCTTTTGTTAGTTAAAATATCAACTGTTACACTTTTTGTTGAGAATTCATCTTTTTTTAAATTCATGTATTTGGGTACAAGTTAAACATTTTGGTTAAAAAATAATTTTTACTGTTGAAGATTTATCCCTGGTTAAAATTGAACTATTTTGTCATTAATCAAAAATTGTAAGAATATAGTGTATTGATTGTTACTTTTTTCGAAATGATAGCAAAATAGTTCAATTCTCTAAAAAAGTGTCAAATATTGTCAATGCGAGTTGTGTCAGGAAATCATCAAACCTTGTGCCCTAACTTTCTAATTTTTACAGTGGAAAGTAAGCTTCGCTCTGGAAGTCCTGGAACGACTAAAACATCATAAAATGTCAAAAGAGTGCGATTTTTTGGAAATTGTAATTCGAGAAATGGCCTGATTTGTAGAAAAGTTCTGAATGGGGCCTTTAATCCGACAAAACACGTATCAATTTATTGCAACTTATTCAGCATTTGCTGGTAAAAGATGACCTTACATAATTTCTACAGTCTTCGAAGTGATTTCGAAGGGATTCATTGGAATTGTCCAGAATTAACACTTTAGACCGGATCACCTTATGGTCGAATACTTTCCGGACACAGCCTTGTAGTCTGGAGAGTCCGATGCCTACATTAAATATGAAAGGCATCGAATTTTAATTTTTACTGATCTTTACTTGTATCTTCGTCAAAAAGAACCATGCCAGTAAAAGGAGGTGATGGATTTATATAATTAGCAGTTTGGATAAACATTTTGGTAAAGAGATAAGATTGTTTCACTACATTCGGTCTACATTCGTTCGTTCAGAAGAAAGTAACTGAGGCTAACCACTGCTCCACGGACAGGGTGCCTCTCATATTTCCGTGGACCCGGGTTCTGGGGAGAAGGTGGGAGGGAATTTGTTGGAAGAGTAGCTACGGATACGATTGACGATCAAGGTCGAGGGGCTCGACCACTGACCTCAGTATTGTAACGAGAGGTAAGAAATATCAGGAAATGTTCGTAGGTACAGCCTATCTTCATATTCATAAAAATAGTTTTAACTTGAAAAATTGTTCTTTTTCTTTAGATAAATATCTAAGATTAAAAGAGGCTATAATTTTGAATGCAAAAGAAAGGATTTAAAATAAAATAGGAAAACTAAATGGTTGAATTTTCAGAAGAAAATTTTAAACTTTAAACAGGAACCAATTATTCGAATAAAATAGTTAAACCATTTTTAGCGTATGTAAGAGTGAAATTACTGGTTTCTGATTTACTAGGCAGTCTGATAAGTCCCTGAAAAAGGAAACACGGAGACGTTTTTTTGGCCAAAGTCGGTTTTATTTTTCAACATACTCTCCTTTTAGATCGATACAGCGAGTCCAACGATTTTCTAACTTTTTGATA
>NC_046659.1:82708395-82715571 GCF_010883055.1 Belonocnema kinseyi | reverse complement strand
TTTTTCGACATTTTCTGGTGTAGTGACCTCTTTTGGGCGCCCAGATCGTTCAGCATCAACTGTGCTCTTACGGCCACAACGAAACTCGGTAAACCACTTATGTATCGTTCCAATCGACGGTGCAGAGTCCAGGGTAATACTTATCCAGCTTGGCCTTGGTCTCGGATATCGTTTTCTTGCGAAGATAGTAGTGTTTGATCAAAACTCGAAACTCAGATTTTTCCATATTAAAAAAAACTCGGAGGTTAGTCGCTTCTCAGTGCTGTAACTTGTAAATGCGTAAACATAAATGGCTGAAGTTTTGACAGGCGTCATTTGAAGGATCAAGCTCGACGAAAATGGTTCACATTAGTGAATACTAATGCCATCTCTTAGAATTTTCAGGTACTTATCAGACTGCCCAGTAATAATAAGTATGTAGCTTCGAAATTATCTGAGTTCTTTCGCTACGTGTGTAGCAGATATAAAAATCTGTTGAATATTGCAAGCTAAGATCAATTTGTTAGTATTGCAATTGTACTCCTACTACTTTTTAATCAATCAATTTTTTAATTCAATTATCATCGCTTATATATTGCTTGAGTTGACGCTCTGATAGTTTGATTGCATAAAATTTTTATATGCTAAGTGTATTTTACTTATTTTATAAACGAAATCTCGTTTAATTGTTTAGAATATTTAAAAATATTATTAAATAATTAAAATCTTTTGAAATTTGCCACATGTTTAAGCAAATTGTTAAATTCTTAACCAAATAGATGAATTTTCTACGAAATAGTTAAATGTTCATTAAAAAAGATAAATTTTCAAACTTTTCAAGCTCAACTGAAATAATGTATCATTAACCAACATCATCCATTTTCATCAAAGCATTTCTACTTTCAACTGGCTGAGTTTTTAACAACAACAAAAAAGATTAATATTAAAAATAAGTGTAATGGTTGAAATTAAAAAAAAAATGTTTCAAAACAAAACTAATTGAATTCAACCAAAAAGACTAATTTTGAAAAAACTTTAATTTTTACAAAACGGATGTATTTTCATCCAAATTATTGCATTTTTGAAGAAAAATATGAAATTTCTGAGACAGGAAATGAATTTTTGCAACCAGAAAGTTAATTTTCAACCGAATAGTTAATTTTGTCACCAAAATATTTGAAGTTTCAACCCGACAAGACAAGTCTTTAACCAAACAGTTGACTAAATTCTCTGCCGAAAAACTATAATTGTGACAAGTACCTAAAATTAAGTAATATAAGTTCCTAAAAAGTGAAATTTTTTGTTGACCCAAAAAATAATATTAAATAATATCTTGCTCCGAATATATTGCGTTGCAAAATTGAGAAAAATGAGATTGATCAGAAAAGGTTAACCAATTCCAAATAAATCATTCAAGAATTTGGAGCTTCAAATTTTATGGTTTTTGAAAATCGTCTTAAGATAGCGACCAATGATCTATTTTTCAATTCTGAAAAATAATAAAAAGTTTCTCCCGAGATATTAGTAGGCTCATAAGAACAAACCAGTTTTGATAAAAAAAAATATTCTGTTACGGGAAAATAGCGATTTTGTGTGACTTTCGATTTTTCGTTAAAAGTTATATATTTCTTGATGAGTAAACTATAATAATTTTACGAAATAAAGTTTCTGATCGCAAGGAAAAAAGTGAAGTAAATAAACCTTTTAAAGGTAGCCTTTTTTTAGAAACTGAAAGTTTAGAATTTTAGTTTGGAACTTGATTGGTACTTTGATCCTGAAAAAAGTTGCAAATAGTTATATTTAAGGACTTTTTCGTCGAAAAAATAAGTATTTTATTATATTTAAAAAATTTGAGTAAGGGGACGTTAGTCAAAAAAAGGTTTTAAAAAACAGTAAGAGGTTAGGCAATTAAAAAAAAAAATTCCAGGCAAGTACAGAAAGATAGTTATATGGTTTTGAATTGCTAATATTTTCGTTACTATGTTAAAATTGAACTTTTGAAAAAATACTTTTCCCACAATATGTATTTGATTTTTAAAGAATTTTGTATGCAAAAAGCCTTTAAAAAAAGTTGATTATCTAGATGTGTACTTCAACCTTTCAATTGTGGCTGACTTTTGTTAAGAATTTGAAAAAATTCATAGTTAGGTGTTCAACAAATAGAATATGTTTTAGTGGTGTCTCCTCAAAGTAAGTGAAATCATTTCTAAGGTCACTCTATCAGACAATCACAGTTGACGTTGAAACTTAGAATTACAAATTTTTTTCTATTTCATCTTCCTTCAAAGTTGGGATTCGAGGTCAGGCATCAGATGCAAAGAATCGTTCTCCGCGGGCCAAAAAGTTTTGTGGTGAACATGAACGTGAAAGTTCGCATGGCATGTACGTGATCGCGATAGATGGACTGCGTAAGTCTTCTTTGTAGGACTAGCTGCAGCTGTTGCATAGGTCGTAGATCTAGGAAAGCAGGGTATAAGGGTAAAAGATCGAACGTGGGATCATTCTATAATACAATTCAAACTTGCAATCCCAGTGGCGACCCGCGAACGCCACAGAGTTACGCGCCAGGCCGTTCACAGACTGTTTCCAGCGGAAATGGATCGCCAAGCCGTGTACTCTCAGCTTAAGAAGAGCTCTTTTCTCTGATCGGCTTTTTCGGATTAACTTCTCGAAGTAAACTCGTTCCAAACCAAAAGAGCAGGTCTCATTCGTTTCGGACTTGTGGTTTCCTCATTTCTTTTTTAAGCACCCACTTCGCTCAATTAGACATTATTATTATAGCTATATTTTTTACCTAAAGTGTTTCAGAGTAGCCGCAAAAACTCATTTTCAAAACTCCCGGATAATAAATATCTAAAGACCAAAATACTAATTTTGTGAGATTTATAATACAGAATGTTTTATATTAATGAAATAAAAACAGTGGCTGAGTGACGATTTTCAACTCGTCGAGATTTCGAATGTTAAGCATTGGCGTTGCATGGTTAGCGCTCGGGTGGGTTTACATTCGTTATTCTCGCTCAATCATGTTTCTACTGTGTTTAAATACTCCGTGGTAACGAATGTCAATATCCAAATTTGTCTATCAATAATTGGCTGTGCTGATGAGTTTTGGTTTTCTTCAGTTTTCCACTTCTCTGATCAAAATTTGAGGCAAATAAGCGCGTTTCTCATAAAAATCCGACTGCAAGCGGTACGGGAGTTTAGAAGTTGAAAAACTCATAGGAGAGATAGTACATCAGGCACTGTTCGGAGGACTTTATTATGGTAAATGGGATAATTGAGGATTTTTAATGGGATTTTTAATTAAATGATTTTAATAATTTACGTTATCCTGTTAAAGCGGGTATTTGGATATCTTAAAACCCGAAAATATGGAGCAAAAGAGCTGAAATAACCTAATCAATTTTTGGACTGAATTCATTTCTAGTCGGGCAGGCTGTGCCAAGCTTCATTTACAGAATGGCTTCCGCAAGAAATATTGTGTTTCTTAAAGGATTTTATGCCACTCGTATTTCACCGACTTGATGACATTTTTTCATGAAGTTCAAAGTTTTCAAACTTTCAAGACTGGTAAACCCGTTTATGAAGTATTTATCTAAAAAAAATTGTAGAATATGGTAGGACGTACATTAATCATAATTTTTTTATTGGATAAATTTGTGGCAGGCTGTGCGTCATCACCAGCCTTGAAAATTCAAATTGTTCTAATTTATTCAGAGAAAAATCTCATTAGGTCGGTGGCAAACTTTCCCCTAAAATCCTTCAAAAATAATTTTTTTTTTTTCTAGAAACGATTCTATGACTTGAAAATTAACCAAAAATGCACAAAAAAGATGAGGTATTCTGTTAAAAATACAACCGACCTATTTTTAAGCAACACCAAATTATACTTTTTCCAAAAAATAAAATTTGGGTTACTGCAGCTTGATAGTACACGAATTTCTCTTTGAAACCCTATTTAAAATTTTGAAACGGCATAATTTGAAAAAAAGATGTAATTTTTTTCTAAAAAAAAAGTAAATTTTCAGTTTTTCTGCAATTTCTTGTTGTTTAAGTAATTTGTTTACTAATTTAACATTAAATATTTTAAAATCAATATACTTTATTCTCTTTGCTTCGAAAAATGAAAAAAAATTTATTTTCAATAAAGTAAGTTTACTGTTGATTTAAATGCCTAAAAGTGACTAATTGAAAAGAATTCAAAGTGATACGATAAAAATTAGAAGAATTCCAGGTAAATTTTAAAGATATTCAGCATAAATTCTTAAAACTTCCAAACAATTTATGTTAAATTCAAATATATTTTTTTTAGATCTCAGAAATCCCATTGATTTTCGTCAAACTTGAGTGAATTTAGAGAAAGACAAGGGTAATAGAAGACTTCGATGTAATTCATAAAAATTCAAGGTGAATTAAACAAAAAATTCAAATACATTTCAAACAATGGAAAAATGCTGAAAAATTAATTGTAGTCAGTAAGCTCGAAACAATTTTAAAAATAGTTATGAAAATTCAAAAGAATTTTACAAGTGAACAAGCGAAAAGATGAATTTCAAATTCCAATTTTTTAGTTATTTCTTTATTTAATTCGGGATGCATAAACAGAAACTTTGAAAAATGTAAAAATGCATTTAATCCAATAGAATGGAGTGAATTTAAAATAATTGAAGGGTAATTCTAAATTCATTAAAATAAATATTAATAAATATTTTAAATCCATTAAAATATTATATTTTATGTCAAATATGATGCAATCTGATGAAATTTTTTTGAAAATGAGAAAAATGATTAAAATGACTTGACATCTTTAAAAATATCACGAAAACTTATAGGTCCTTAAAATCGCTTTACATACATTCTAAAATTTCACGAAATTTATTGCAACTATGTGAAACAATTTGAAATCTCTTTAAAAACTTTTAAAAATATTTAAAATTCTACGGAATTTTTAAAAAGACTCTAGAATCGTTCAAATTTCTTGAAATCCATAAAAATATTTTTGAAATAATATACCTTAAGAGCTTTTATAATACCCTGAATTCTTTGAATTCCTCTGAATATCATAAAAGCCTTTTGAGTCTAAAAAAATTAAATTCCTAAAAATCATTTAAATATTTACAGATTCCTTGAAACATTTTAAATCTTTTAAAAATGCCTTGGAATCTTTTAAAATATTTCGAAATGCCTTTAAGCATTTTAAAGTTCTAATAAACTCCTTGCATGGTTTTAAAATACCTTAAATTCCTTCAAAGTCTCTTTAAATTATATAAATCTATTAAAAATTCTTCGGATACTCTAGAAATAAATTCAAAATTACTTGGAGTATTGTAAAATACCCTAAAGTATTTTAAATCTTTCTGAATTTCTTGAAATTAATGAAAATCTTCTCAAAACTATGACATCTTTTGGAATCCGTTGACATTATTAAAATATATTTAAAAATCCTTGAAATTATTTGAATACCCTAACAAGTTTCTAATCCTTTGAAATCTTATAAACTCCCTTAAAAGTTTCTAAATCTTCTGAAGATTTCTCGGGAATTTTTAAAATACCCTAAAATATTTTATATCCTTTCCAGTCTTTAAAATTGTGTAAATCTCCCGAGAATTGTTCAAGCTGTTAAAAATTCCTTGCAAGTTTTAAATACACAATTGATTGAAGAAAAAAATGACTAAATGTGGCTGTTTGGCAGCCCTGATTATTCTTGATAGTTACTTACGCTCTAAATTTAAATCAGTTAAAATTTTTAATAATTTCAATTAGTGGCTCAATTCTAACTATGAATCAGTAGTTGCTACTGATTAGTTTTTTAACTAATTCAAATGTTGAGAGTAAAGTGCTTCTTACGAAAATTCTTTGACTTTTACCATTTTTTTAACCCTGCCTTTTCCCAGACTTTTCCAGGCCAACCAAATATCTTGAATTTTATCTGATTTTCAGGTTTTCCATAAACTGCAGCCACTCTGTATGTCCAACATACATTTTTCGGAGTGAAACAAAAATGAAGAATATTTCTCGTTAAAGGATGTGAACAATAAGAAGTGCGAATCGCAAACTGCCTGAGTATAATGAATGCCTCTGGAATTGGTTATTTTCCTTAGCACCTTGACGTAATTGTACGTCAACCGCAGAGATTACCATCTTTGTGTGATTGTTCTTTGTTCACCAGTTGTTGCTTGTTCTTTTTCGCCCTCGCTCAAAATTCTCTTCGCGTCACTTCTACCAGAGCTCTTATGAAACATCCAATTTCAGTGTGCGTTGTAGCATGGGTTTGAAACCTCCGCAAACCGAATTTTGCTGCGAAATTATGTGAAGTTAAAGAAAAAAAGGTTAAATTTTGTTTGTAATTTTTTTAAAGTGCAGGAAATATTTTTGGTCTCTTGAATCACTAGTGTGTCTACCCGATTGATGATTTTTAATTCCCGGTCATTTATCGATTTTCTCCCGGTAAGTTGTTAATTTTTACCAGACAATTTAAAAGAATTAAAAAGGTATGAATGGTTTCAAAGAATCTTTAAAAACTTCAAGTAATTTCCAAATGTTTTAAAAGGCTTAAAATATTTCTTGTAAAGAACATGGAATTTTGGAAAAGAATGATAATTCTGAGTTCGAACTCCAGATAATTTTTGTGATAAGGAATAACATTCGGAGTTGAAAGATAGTATTTTGTAAAAGAATTATTATTTTGGATACACTTTACCAAAATTCTATATTTGAAAGTGAAAATTATAATTCTTTATAGAAATTTCCTGTACTATATAGTCGAAATTAAACTTTTTATTGATTTCAAATCGTAGATTTTAATTTCTTTATGTCTTACGGTACAATCGTGAATCAAAAAATAAATATGAGTCAAAAAAACATGTTCTTCGAAACTCAGATATTTATTTAATAGAAAAAACTCCTTTCAAAACTTCCTGACGTTTTAGTACACATGCGTACCTTTTTCAAAGGTTCTTAAACCTGAGTTGATGGTAGTTTAAATAGTCAAACAGATCAATTTTTAGTAAAAAAAAGGAACATTTCAGTCAATAGTTTTAAGAAAATTAATTAAAATTTAGTCATTTTTTGAAGTCTCGAAAAATTTTTTGAGACTTCAATCGATTACACTACATTTTTTAAAAATTGTACGAGAAAAACAAAATAGGCGTAGGTTAGGACGGACGAACAGAAATTGAAGTTGAAAAAACAGAA
>NC_046659.1:82706002-82708295 GCF_010883055.1 Belonocnema kinseyi | reverse complement strand
GGACGAACAGAAATTGAAGTTGAAAAAACAGAAATTCTGTCAATTTCTGTTCGTCCGTCCTAACCTACGCCTATTTTGTTTTTCTCGTACAATTTTTAAAAAATGTAGTGTAATCGATTGAAGTCTCAAAAAATGTTTTGAGACTTCAAAAAATGACTAAATTTTAATTAATTTTCTTAAAAATATTGACTGAAATGTTCCTTTTTTTTTTTACTAAAAACTGATCTGTTTGACTATTTAAACTACCATCAACTCAGGTTTAAGAACCTTTGAAAAAGGTACGCATGTGTACTAAAACGTCAGGAAGTTTTGAAAGGAGTTTTTTCTATTAAATAAATATCTGAGTTTCGAAGAACATGTTTTTTTGACTCATATTTATTTTTTGATTCACGATTGGACCGTAAGACATAAAGAATTTGAAATCTACGATTTGAAATCAATAAATATCAACGGTCGAAGAAAGGATTGATTTGTTTCATCAAATCATTTTACAATTAAACTTTTTCGCGGAAATTCCATGTTTCAAGTGGCAATTAAACTTTTTCCTTAAATTATTTACCATTTTCAAGTCAAAATTATATTTAAATATACATCTTTATTATAATTCAAAAATCTTGTAACATTCTTTTTGCAAAATTTGAAAAAAGAAAGTTCTTAACCTTCAGAAAATTTTTATTCGAAAAAAAGGACAGGTAAGTGTTATATTCTGCCAAATATTCATTTGCAAAAAAAAGGCTTAAATTGAAACAAAATATAATTTGGAACGAGGAATGATCAAGATTTGACTTTTTATAATTTCTAATCGGAATTATTTGGCTCAATTTGCTTCTCATATGCCAGAATTAATAATCTTTTCCAAAATTCCTGTTCCATGTCAAAAAGTCATTGTTTCAATTTAAATTATAATTCGTTACGGGAACTTCCTGTCCTAAATTAAAAATTATAATTCTTAAGAAATTTTCCAGTTCCAAAGTGAACCATAAATAAAAATCATAATTCTTCACTAAAATAATATATGAAACCAATCCTAGTTTACATATTAGTACACTTAAGAGAAAACCCTAGCCAGTGAGTCACATTCCTAAGGATTTTCTGATTGTTTACCGGCAAAAAAAATTCCCCGTAACTTCACGGTTGTCCCGATTTCTCGGTAAGCGAGTTTCCATTAATTACGCGAGGTTTTTTCGGAGAGAGGGCCTGAAAAATCTTACAAATTCTTACTCATGGACAGTGTGAGGGGTATACATGATTTCGTATGTAAGTTTCCTCTATTTTATTATATTTTTTAAACATGCTTCTTGAAACTTGTTTGGTCTGCTGAAATTACTTTTTATAATCTGATATAAGATTTTATAATTGCTTTATTTCTCTTTTATCAGGCAATATTTCATGTTGCATATTCCGAAGTTCGAAGATTTAATCAATCTTGCAATCTGGTTAACATCTTTCATAAATTCTTTCCATAATTTGGTAAACCTCTTAGCATTTTTTAAATCACGTAGAAATTACTTGAAATCCTTTGAATTCAGTAGATATCATAATCTCTTGAAATCTCTTTAAAACCATTCAATTCCTTTAAAATTCATGTAAATCCCTTAAAATTTTTTGGTACATCCCTTAATTATTAAAAACCCTATTATATTCTTTTAAGTCCCCTTTAGTATTCGCATTCCCATTAAAATCTCCTAACATCCATCAAAGAAAATACTTCGGTATTTATTAAAATTCTTCAAAATGACCTAAAATTTCTTGAAATAACTTTAATTTCTTTTAATCCGCGGGACTCGTTCTTAATTCATTAAATGATAACAGATCCGTGAAAATACTTCGGCGTCTTTTAAAGTTTCGTAAAATCTTTCAAAATCTAATTAAACCCCTTAAAACACCTTCAAATCCCTTAAAATCTTGTCAGTTCTCTAAAAAAATTAAGATTGTCTCGGAAATTGTACTGGGTCATTCCGTAATTGCTTGAATTCTTTTTAAATCATTTAAAATCTACTTGATCTCTTGTAATCCCCTGGAATTATTTTAAATGCCCTAAAATTCTCCTAATCTGTTGATATCTTTTTAGATCCCTAAAAATCTTAGGAAATCTCGTTAAATGCACTAAAAATTTGATATTTTTCGGTAATAATTTACAAATAGAGGGGGCTCTCAAATTTAAAAAATCTCTCGGTTCCAGTTATACTTCCCCCCCTCTCCCAACCCTCCCTTATTAACTGAAGTTTTTGGTGGGACTGACGTTAGAACTACAATATCCACCATATGACGATTTGATACTTAACTTTGACAT
>NC_046659.1:82669556-82705902 GCF_010883055.1 Belonocnema kinseyi | reverse complement strand
ATAATAATAATAATAATGACCATTAATGAAGACTACCGTGTAGAGTGAATGTCTGACTCAGGCTGCTGTTACTACTGAAGTCGTGGCGTCAATTAATCTATAATTGAAATCAGCGGAAGAAACGTAATTTTTTTCAGTTGCTAGATCAAGTTCAGGTATTAAAACATGAATCACTTCATGAGCATCAGTGGTTTGCATTTGCATATAATTGCGTTTACATCTGTGGAAAGTAATATTGCAATCTCAGCGCCATATATGTGCCTATTAAGCTCTGGTATTAACTTGGCTTAATCCGATGCCATCAGTGCAGAACTTCCTGTGCTAGTTACTATATCGAAATCTCGAAAACAAATCAAGGAGTTTCGCTTCAGATGAGGACACCGAAACGATCGATTGTGGAAACTTGGATTGGAAGATGTCGAACATGCACTGACTGGAAGTCCAATACGTACTACATAATACCAACAATATTTTCCGATTACATTCTCCAAATAGTTTAAATTGAGGAGAAAATAGGTCAAATTTGATACATGAACCTACTTATATAATAAAGAACAATAAGCAATAAATACATAAATTGATTTAATCATGCTATCAGAGTAAATTCCAGTTGATCAATTTGATTCCGAAATTGGATCAAAAAATTATATTTAATTGAAAGTCAAGGAATGTATTTGTCATGGATTTGAATTAAACACGTTACTAAAGGTCGCATGGTAGGACATGCAGCTATGATAAAGCCAATAACATTACAAAAATCTTTTAAAAATATTTGCAGAAAAGATAAAAATATTTAAAAATATGTCGAAAATTCAAATTCTCATGTCTAAATTTATTTTGACTTCAGCGTTTAACAACATCCTCGCATTTAATAATATGCTCTAAATTAATATGGTGCGTTACTGAAAATTTTGTAAAATAATATTAGGCAAAAATAGTAATAATTATTAACTGTTATTTAAAATTAACGTTGATAAATCAATTTTAGACTATACTAAAATCGTTAAAAGTATAAAATTAACGATTTTCACCCACATATTACTTAATTCTACTTTTGCATTTTATGTCTTTAGGTGTATATAAGCGATATCTGTAATTCTTTAATATTTAAAAAATGGTGTTTATATTAATTATTATTCTAAGATTTTGAAACTTCAGTAAATTACATTATGATATTACGACTTTACTAAATAATTTTAGAATAAATGTACTATTTACAGAAAAAGTGGGAAAGAACTGAGACTCAAATTGATCAACTATTTGAATTTTTCTTTCACCCTGAAATTAAAAATTTTCTTAAAGATTCACTTTTGGTTCCAGGAAGTTACAATTCTTCCAGAAGTAGAAACCCGAAGTTTGTTAATGTAGAGAAATGCTTATTTTGGAAAAGAATTCATGAAAGAGTTAAATATTAGTTTTTTGTGGCTAAAAATTAATTTTCAAACTGAAAATTTAAATATTTACTTAAAAATCGATCTCTTGAAAAATCTAAGCATTTGAGGTCGAAAATTCACCAATTTTGTTTAATTTCGCTTATCCGTTGATTGCAGATTTTTTCTGGATTTAAAATTAGACTATTTTTTGAAACTATTTAATTATTTTGATAGAAAATTAGATTTTTTGTTAATAATCATATGTGCAGATTTGAAATTTAACTATTTGTTAAAAATTCTCCTTTTTGAATTAAAAGTTCAACAACTTGTTTGAAAATTCTGATTCAAATATTTTGTTGAAAATTTGTTGTTGTTGGAAGTAATTATTTTAACTGAAAGTTCAACTATTCCAGTTGAAGGTTCATAATTTTACTTTAAAATTTATATTTTCTATTCAAAGTTTCACTATTTTATTGATAATTCGTTTTTCTAGTTAAGATTTAATTTTTAACTGAAAATTTGATTATCCATTTTTCATTGAAAGTTTGTCTTTTTATTTTGTTTCTATTTAAAATGTTTGGTTAAAAATTAATCTATCTTGGTTAAAACTTCAAACTTTTTAAAAAGATTTTCTAATATTTTGAAAGTCAAAATATTCTAAACCATATCTTATTGTAGAAATATTAACTTGGTCATATCTAACCTATGATTTTTACGAGAAACTATAGCAAATGTCACTAGAAGGATACGAATAATTTTGTTTCAAAATTAATTTTGGATCCGCAAAATTCGATGATTTTTACCTGAAGTTGATATTCAGAATGAAACATACATCATTGAATTAAAGACACCGCTTCATTGACCTGATTCTTTCATTCAATTAAAAATAACTTCAAAGTGCAGAAAATCATTTTAAATAAAAAAAATCATCGCAGAAAAAAACTGCTTCTTTCAATATAAAGAAATATTTCGATAAAAACAAACGCTTATTCGACTGAGCGCTAATGATTATTTTCTTTGATTCAACAGACTTTTCTATAAAACAAAAAATCTTTTTTCTGACTGTAGAATGCAAAGATTTTATATACCGGGGTTTACAGTGGTGTACTTTAATAAATGGTGAGGAAAGAGTGTTTGCGGAAATTTTATGGAGAGTGAAATTAAAATGTCGTGTCATTTTACAAAGAACAAGGCGTTAGCTTCTGAATAAACACGATGTCTGCGGTTTTAGCCCAATTATCAATTAGTGCCGGTCCTCAGTGCTCATCATTACAAAAACACTGGAGGTGTCAGAAACGTTCTCCCTGGAGTCTTCCTGCCTTTCTTCTTCACTCTTTTTCTCATCCAGCAACCTGTTTTCCTTCCCCTCTTCATGTCTGACTTCGAAAATTTAATTCATTGTTCCTTTCTCTTTCCAGCTTTACTTTACCTACGGAGTGAATGCATCTCACTATAATCTGTAAGCGTAAAAGATAAAATCGATATTTTACACTTCTCATCATTCTATGTCTATCTGAACACAAAAATTCAATTCATGTTAATAACCGAGGAGGAACACTTGTCAAAAACATATATGAAGCAATACTTACTTCGCTAGTGTGGCTCAAAGATTCGACTTTTCATATTTGGTGATTGATCCTTGCTATAAACTTTTTCTGAATTAAAGTTTAGCCACTTCTTATGGAAAATTAAAAAAATAATTTTCAAGTAACTTATAATTTTGGCTCCACTAACCCCTTTGTATACTGTCGGCAAACTGCACCAAAAAATTAAAAATAGTAGTTTCATGTGAAATTCATGGTAAGGACGGTTTTTTTAATATTTAATTTTTATTTTGTAAGTTTCAAATTTCTGAAGATTTTCAACCTAATTTTAAATTCTGTAGAAAATCATTATTTAATTAAACCATTTTTCCTTCTGTTAACATTAAAAATTTATTATTTGCTGCAATTAACGACGCATTTGATGAATGTAAAGACAGGCATTTTTTGTAAGAGCTAGCTTGCAATTATTGAAACAATCAAAATTATTTGCTACTTTTTATTTTAAAGATGAAGGAAAATCTAATTTCATTAAATTGAAAAAATAGCTATGCATAAATTTACTGAAAAAAGTGTTTATTTTTTAAAAACGAGGGCATAAGTTCTGAGATAAGAAAATGGACTACTAAGCGACATAGTGTAAGAGAATCGAGAAACCTAGAATTTTCTTCACCTCATTCACTGCTCCATTATTAATTCCAGGAAATAGTTGCTTTCTAAGATATATAAATCAAAAAAATTGTTAAACTAAATGATAATTATTTAAAAAATTGCAAACTGTCTTTAGGAAGAAATATCACTCTGAGCAATGATTAACTGGTTTAATAATTCCAGGAAGTAACAACTTTTCACGATTAATAGAGTAAAAGATTTTCTAAGCAAATAAAAATTGTTTAAATAATAACCAAACATTTTCTTAAAGAAATTTTGCTTTTGACATTCATCAACTGAATAATTTATCCCAAAATACAAAAACTTTTGACGACATACTGAAGAAAACATTTTATTTACAAATAAATATTAATTATTCAATCAATTCAACATTATTTGAAAAATAATCAGAAACTTTTCATTTATCAAATAAAATATTTTTTTTTTAATTCCAAAAACAACATTTTTAGCATTAATTTTACATAAAACTCCTGTTTTGCATTTTTGGCGCATTTTTCTGGTACAAGGCAAATAGGTTGAAATAGTACAAATTGAAAGTTATTACGCTGAAATTATTCCCTGATATTTTTTTTAAAATTGGACTAAATTCTAATTTATAGGAATTCAATGACAAGTACTTTTCACTTTTTTCAAAATCGTGCTTTTATTATTTAAAGTCCCATATTAATTCCAATACACATTATATGGGAAAGCAACTGTTGAAATTTTATAGTTTAAAATCATAATTTAAAAATACAATTTTATTTTATAACCATTTAAAGTGAAATTTCGACCAAATCTAAACTTAAATAACTAGTCATAAACTAAAGTGAAGTTTTGAAGTACTTTTTTTGATTAAACACTAATATTTTCTATTAATATTAATTTTAATATAATTGTTTTTTTCATTTTACGTGTTTCAATTTTTTTTTAAAGGAATAAATAGTTCTCGAAACAGAAAATACTAAACTCGAGATTAAATTACTTGAACCAAGTGAATTAAGATTTCGTACTTGAAAAAAACCATTCCTTCTGTTCATTCTTCTTGGGAAATTTTTTTAAAGCTAGTTAAAATTAGCTTTTAAGCCAGATTTTACCTCATAAACAGTAGTAAATAATATTAACATTGACATATCTACAACTTTTTGACAAATTATTAAAGGAAATATGCTTATTAAGGATGCCTATTCAAGTTTTATATCGTCGCATGATCCAAGAAGCTATGGTCTCGCCACACGCAACTAAAAAACAGTGAGCCAATAAAAATGGCCCGTAGAGATTCGTAAAGTGACCTCCATTTTTAAAAGGACCTTAAGTGGGAGTTTAAACCGTGTTTAACGCTGCATGTGCGAATTGCAGAAAGACTCGAAAACAGTCTTATAAGTAATCGTATAAAGCTAAAATGAAAATCAGAAACATGTCACTTATATTTCTGAAGAATATCAAAAAGGGAAAAACGTGCTATTAAAAAATTTTAAGTATTTTGCAATATCTTTGTAGAATTATAATTCTGTACTATGTACACGGTGATTTTGGAAATAACGAAGAAAGTATACAAATTTTCTTGTAGTGTGTTTTTTATTACTGAACTTATGTATTATAAATCATTTGCAGTAAATGTATAAAGTCTGCTAAAGTAACGTTTTTTATTATTATAACTATTATACAAATTAATCATAAATGATTAAAAATAAAATCATTACTTATAATAATGAAGAATTATTGTGATTATTATAATAATAGAATGTAATACAATATTATCTTGCAATACGAGAGATAGACCAGTTCCATGCTGACCTAAAACTTAAATTTTTTTAATTTGATCATTTTTTACGGTGCTTTTATGATGTAACTAGTTTGGTTTTTATTCGTAAAAATAATTTATATCAGGTAGTGTCTAATTTAATATAAAAATAATTCTACTTAATTATTTTTAAAACCAAAAAAGTGATAAACAGTTTGTTACACCGCGACACCATCACACAAAAATTTCATTTTCTCCGAACTGAATAACTTTTTTGATGAAAAATTTTTCATTCTCATTCAGAGTCTCCATATCTTGAAATATCACAGAAGGTGTTTTTATACTATTTTAAAACTAAAAATTGAATTTTTTATCTCAATCCGAAGCCGTGCCCGCTCCAATTTTAGTTTAGTGTAAGTTTCAGATTTTCAAGTTTCACGTATAGTGCCCCTAAGCTGTATAACTTTTTCTGATCAAACTTTTTAGACTTTAAATAAGAAATACTTCAGCTTTTGAGTATGTAGGTTTGAGAAACGCTGTACTATATCATGACGCGAAATGATTTGATTTCGTTAGAAAAACGTCTCTGCGCTGTCACGGAAATCAATATGGAGGTCATTTTAGGAGACGCGGCTTGTGCGTATTTCGTACCACCAAGTTGCGGGGCCATAGCTTCTTGGATCATGATATCGTCGTATTTCGCTGTAAGTACATAAAAGGTTCATTAAATACACCAAATTCCGATATAACATTCAATCATTAATAATAATGTGCGTAGCTAGTTATTTTATAAATGATTTCACGTAATTATAGATATTTTATCTTCTTCCTTTCGGTCTGAGTGTTTAATATCACACAAGCAAAAAGTTATTATATACCACAAAAAAATTTTAATTTTCAAATAAAAAGATTAATTTTCTGCCGAAATTCTAATTTGCAACAAAAGTAAAGTTTGAACCAAATTACTGATTTTCATTGTAAAAAAACGTAAGTTTTCAACCAAAAATGGAATAAAATTTAAAAATTGTATTGGACAACAAATTTTTAGTACTACAATTTAATTAAAAAGGAAGACTTTTTAATAAAGAAGATTAATATCAAAGAGCAAACTTGTAAGAAAGCGATTAAGATTTCAAGTTGAATCTTCGAATGTTTTAAAAACAGTTGATTTTCATAACAATTGTTGATTTGATTATCAGCTAAAAATATTAATTGAATATCAGCATGATCTTGGTTCCGTTAGAACTTATAAAAAAAGACAACTTTCAGCAATAAGTTTCCTTTGTGGTATTTGCCATATACATTTGTTATAAATAATTAAGTTATATCACTTTTTGAAAATTAGAAGTCTAGCAGAAAATATCCTAAGCCATTTTTGGTATAAAATTAGTGTTTGACACATTTGCACAATATACTGAAGATTTTGCTGCTATTGCATATTACCTATTGCGAATTATTACGCCTTATTACGCGATTATTACGCGTGAAGCGTAGGAAATAATATGCGCGTGAGTTTCCCCTCGTCAGTAAAATTGTTTTCGCCTGGTTTCCAAGTCACATGGGTGAGGATATCCATAAAAAATTATTTAAATGTGTTTCATGTCTAGAGGTAGTAAAACTTATATCATGGATAAGTTACTATTCCTTATTTTCTCCAATCTCTACATCTCAGGAACCAAATTATAGTAACCCGAGGATATCAATTAACCTCATAAAGATAAGTTCTACTTAATTCTGGTAAAAGATTGCATGTACTTTTTTGCAGTGGTATATTTGTTACCGGAAAAGAGTACTTAACTATATTTTAAATCTACCTTTATTTTCATTACATTTTCTCTCACTACTCATAAATATTTTCCAATGAAAAAATTTGTTATAATTTCCTTCCTTCCCGTGTATTTACATTAACAATTTTTGTGTTCCCAAATATCTCATTAAGGAACCGTGCATAAATTTTGCATAGTTAGGTTCCGTAAATTTTGACCCATCCCCGCCCCATTTTAAGTAATTTTGATAGAAATTCTTTTTTCATGAACTTATTTGACTGTTCCTTATGAATTAACACGGTAATTTAGCTTTCAATCAGATAAGGTAAATTCTCAACAAAAAATGTAATGTTCGATAATTTATCCAAGAAATATTGTCATTTAAAATTAAAAAACGAAGTTTCTGCCAAAGGAGATGAATTTTCAAATCAAAAAGACAAATTTTCAGCCAAGACAAATTTTCTAGGCAATATAGACAAAAAATGTTATCCAAAATAATAAATTTGCAAGCCAAAAAACGACCAATTTGCAACCAAAAAAATTTGATTTTTCTACCAATAAGACTAATTAATAAATTTTGGAAATAAAATAGTTCAATTTGCAGTAAAAAATTCATTTTTAATAAAAAAATAAAGAATATTCCGAAAAATAATTCAGTTTTGAACCGAAGAGATAATTTTTAACAAAATAGTCGACATTTCAACTATAACATTGATTTTTAGTCAAATGGTTGAATTCTTAACCGCAAAATAAGATCTTTTTTAACCAAGAAAGACAAATTAAATAAAAAATAGTTATCTTTTCAAACAAAACGCTTGAATATCAATAAGAAGAACAAATTTCGAACAAAATACACGAATTTCCATCTAAATTACAATGTTTCAGCGGCAAATTAAATAGTTTAATTTCCATATAAAGAACATTAATTATCAGCCAAAACAAAAACAAATTTTCCAGAAAAATATTTTTATTTTCTAGCACAGAAAGGAGTTTCTGAATAAAATGATGGTTTTTTAACTAAACAAATAAATTTTTTACAAAAATAGTTCAAATTTCAAACCAATAGTTGAATTTGGTACCCAAAAATTAATTCTTTAACAAAAATGTGAACTTTTTACAAAGATGATTAATTAAAAAAAAAAAGAACTTAATCAAAAATTTGTTGAGCTATTAAGCAAATTTAATGCATTTTTAACAAAGTAGTTACATGTTAAAAAAAAGTGTATTTTCAGCCAAAATATTAATTTTGAACATTTGCATTTTTCACCATAAAATATGAAATTTCTATAATTAGAACAGATTTATTTGATAAAAAAATGTTCTAATTTTCTATAATTAGAACAGATTTATTTGATAAAAAAATGTTCTAATTTTCTAAAGCCAACCATATTTTTTTGTTAAATTTACCGAATACTTTGTCTTCCAAAAATTTAGTTAAAACAACCAAAAATTTGGTTTGCTCAGCTAAATATTTTTTGCCTTCATATGTGATAAACATATTTTATGGCCGATCTGGCAGATCAAACAACAATCTTCTTGGTTGAACAAAATAGTTTTTGGAGTATACAAAACGATATGGAGTTTAAAACGAAAAAAAAAGGTCGACTTTTTAAGCCAACAGGACGAATTTTCAGCAGTAAAGTTGAATGTTTAATTAAAAGTGATGACTTTTGAAAACGCTTGTTAAATATTTAACAAAAGAATTTTATTTTTAATAATAAAAAAATTAATTCCTAAACAAAAATGAAATAGCATTTAAGTGGAAAAACGAGAAAAAGGAAAATCCTGTAAAGTATTAATCACATAGGACTGTGCGGACGCTATATGCTTACTATAAAATCTGTTTAACTATTGTTTCTTAGTGATTCCCGGATCAAAAAAATATCTTATTGTAGGAAATCATTTAAATGCTAGCCCCTTTTCGCATTGGAAAAATCATTTTAAAAATCTTCGACCCCACCCTCCCCTCCATCTAACAACAGCCCTAACTTAATTTATGCACGGTATCTTAAGGTTTCTTCCTCTTCGCCTACGTTTAATCTTTAATTAAGAATCCAGAGGCTACCAGACGGAAACTTATTAACTTATTCCAGTGTCACCAGATGAGGAAGTACAAATTACTTTAGAGGGAAACTAAAGTAACAAGCGCGATGCAATCCAGATGAGATGAAAAAGAAAAGGAACCAAGAAGCTGAGCGATCAAAGGCAGTGCATGGACCTCAGGAGTGGCAGGAGATAGAGTGTGAAACATTGGTCCATCCTTCCTTGGCCATCCAGTGCAGTCTTGAGAGTCCACTATGCCGGATCTATCGTGCCAGATCCATCTCCATCCCACATCGTACATCGTACGTCGTACTATGGATAATGTTATTTTTCTGCCGCTCGTCTCGCTGCATTATGGCTGACTGCTTCAAAGATAAGCAGGAGTAATCCCTATTAAAGGCTTCTCAAATTATACGGCTGCAATCTGAAGTCCAATTACAATTTTATAAATCATTTCTAGTTTTCAATCTTAAAATATTCCTTCAGAATTTTTGAAGATTTCAATACTAGGAATTTAGGGTTCACAACCTTCAAAAGAATCTATTTCTTGACAGAGTCTGAAGTTACGATAAGAAAAAAAAATGTTCTAGCAAAAACATAATTCTGTTGTGCACTTTTGGTTGTTCTTACCAAAATTTGGTTGCGACTACCAAAAAAGTAGTTTAAGTTGCAAAATAATTTATTTTCATCAAACCAAAAAGTTTGTTAAACACTTTTTATTTAATGTAATAAACAATTTTGTTGAGCATACTAAGCAGCTATTTTAATCGTTGATAATGGGGCCTAGGATCTCTAATAGATGTATTTCAAGGTAAATGCTTTGTACATTTTATTATTCGTTGTATATAATCTCTCAAATCCTAAAAACATACTTAAGAGTAATTCAGAAAGTATTTAATGAATCTTAATGTATTTTACTGTGATTAAAAATATTTAGTTTATTCAGCAAAACCATCTTGTAAAATCTACCACATTTTTGTGAGTTAAAAAGTTATTGTATTGAGCTAAAAAATATTTTCTCAATTTAACCAAATAAGTTTTTTCAATCTACAAAAAATGTTTGTCGTGTCTACCAAACTTTTTGCTTAGTTCAACCAAACGCGCCAATAAAATAATTTGGTTGACCTTAAAAAACGAATTCGTTGCTTGTATAGCAACTAAAAAATTTGATCAGAACAATCAATCTATTGTTCGTGGAACAAAAAATTTTTCTTAGTGTTTATCCGAGTTCCAACCGACGCACAGTGGGGTATTTTGGATTTGTTCGTGCAAAAAAATCGACGACTCGTCAATTTTCAACCGAATTGAATTTTTGTTTTTTTAAAATACTCGTTAATAAATTTACTGTCGGATAGATTCGCCACTATTACGGTTTGAATCGTCAGTACGTCAAAAAAAGGTCGACCAACGTCGGCCGTCGTCGGCCGATTTTTAGACTATTCAGATATCAGTAATATTTGGTAATTCGTATAAACAATGCTTCATGCTCATTGCTATCTATGTATTCAACTAATAAGTGCGAAACTTTCTATTTTCATTTTATTTTTGAAATTCAATTTTTAAATAATAGTTAATAAACGTTCATGACGTTAATACTTTCATTTTCAAATTATTCGACCGAGAAACGTTTATTCTGAAGAAATCAACGAAAGAGTGTATTATAGAATTTTAAATCTTTTTTTCTTACAGTTTTTATTAAAACAAACATAAAAACTGTAAGAAAAAAGATTTCAAATTCTATAAAATACTCTTTCGTTGATCTCTTCAGAATAAACGTTTCTCGGTTGAATAATTTGAAAATTAAAATATTAAGGTTATGAACGTTTATTAACTATTATTTAAAACTTTAATTGCAAAAATAGAATTAGAATAGAAAGAGTTGCACTTGTAATGGTTAAAAACATTAATAACAATGAGCATGAAGCATTGTTTGTACGAATTACCAAATATTACTCACATCTGAATAGCCTAAAAATCGGCCGACGACTGCCGACGTTGGTCGACGTTTTTTTGACGTACTGGCGATTGAAACCGTAATAGTGGCATATCTATCCGACAGTAAATTTATTCACGAGTATTTAAAAAAAAAATTCAATTCGGTTGAAAATTGACGAGTCGTCGATTTTTTGCACAAACAAATCCAAAATAATCCACTGTGCGGCGCGGCGAGTCAACTCATACATGTCACAGCAGAAATAATTAGATAATTTTGTAAACTTGGTCTCCGGAGTCTACGACCACTTCAGTTCGCAATAATCCGAAATAAACGTCTTTTAAAGTTGTGAGCAATTTCAAAGCCAATAAGTCTTATGTGCAAACCAATTTACATAGTAGGGGAGTTAATAATGTGAGATACGAAAAAACTATGAACACCTTTCAATTATATGGGAAAAATTACATAGAGTCGTTGTAATGGAGAGTTTTGTTAACCCTATTTGTTGCGTAGTATAATTAAATGCAAATATTGGAATCATACTATCCTAATGTTTATTCATACTACATAAAAAATAAGGTGACAAAATGTCTTATGTATGGTCCCTATATAATTTCTACAGTATAATCGAATCGCCTTATTAGTTTCTTCGTAACTGAAATTTTGAAGTCAAATGTTTAAACTAGAAATATTTTGAAAATTCAAAATTTTGATTATTTTTCATGGAAAACCATCGTTTTCATTGAATATATGCATCCCAAGATTAACTTTTCTAATATTTCGATTGGTTTGTCGATGAAACTTTATAGGGTAAACAATTATTATTTAGAAATTTAGAAATTGTTGATAGATTTCAATATCTGACAATTTTTTGTTGATAATACTATTCGAATGATAAACTAAAATGATTGAAAGACAATTATATTTTTTACAGAAAACTGATAAACAATAAATTCCTGATTTTCATCATTGTGCATCCGAGTAAAAAAAGTTTCATTTTGATACCGAAACAGGTCCCGTTAGGAATGAGTATGAGATAAATCAATATTCAAGCAATAACTTTCCCTGAACATTTTTGATTGCCTAAACTGTGATCAAGGTACTAAAAAAGTTCAATTTTTTTGCGAAATTTTCACAAGTGCTAATAGTACTTATGTCCAAAAAAACTAGGGCTGAAATAGGACTAGAATACCAAGAAATCACCAAATATGTCCCGTTTCACCATGACTATTTTAGAATAAACATTTTTTTAAATCCAGCAAATTCTTTTTAATTTTATTCGAGTCCTCGCCGGCAAAGGGTCATTAAATTTTTCTGTTAAGCAAAAACCTTTTTAGGACAAAATTGATAAAATAATAAGAGATTAGAGATAAACAGCAAATTGTTTTTTTTTTAATTGTGTAGACATTTTTTCGTAAAAATGTGTATTCATCTTATGCTAAAACATAACAAATGTGTTCCTAAATTTAAAAATTCAGCTTTGTTTCCAGACTGCCAAGAATTTTCAGGTTAGGTGAAAAAAATCTTTAGATAATTGCAGCTTCCAATTGACCCCTAGCAGCGTCATATTTAACGGAAGTGACTTTTTTCTTTTCAGCACATTTCGAGGAAATTTTTTAAATTGTCAATAACGAATTAACTAAGATTCAACAATAATTCATTTGATAAAAAATAGGGGGTGCCAATTAATTTTCCATCTAAAGAACTGTATGCAATTTTTGGCACCCCCTGCCAAGAATTAGATTGTATGTTCATGCAATGATTTCTATTCTTGACAATCGAAAAAGGAAGATTATGTTCGTTTGTTGTTTTGTAAAATTCAGAATGAAAGACAGAATTGAAGAAAATACCCATTTTTCAAAGTAAATTACTGGAGCTGTACTTAAAAGAAGGAAATAATTATATTGAATGATATATGTTATTTAGAAATAACAGTAAATTCGCAACTTAGCGATGGAGACTTAATCACAAATCAGTCTAATGTATCACTCACAACTAGCCTGGCCACAAAAATTGCAGCCTGATTTATATTTAGAAAAAGAATCTCGGATGGAAATTTTAACACTTCTAAAAATGCGTTAAATAATAATAAAAAGATAGCTGATTTAAATGGTGTAGAGAGAAAAGAAGTGTTTTATAATCAGATTTCAGGTTAACATGCCATTGATGAAATATTACAAGAACCTGCAGATTTTAGACGAAAAGCGATTTTACCCTGACATGTACAAGAAATTGCTTTAAGTTATGTAAGAAAACGGAAATATGCATGATTATTTCCGTTTTCCGCTAGCCCCAAAAAGAAAACCAAGGCAAACGAAGAATAAAGCATCTATGCTTTAACATCGCAGGCTCGTAGAGATTAGGAATTAGGAAAAATCAATTGAAAAAAAATAAATCTAAGACTAAGGAAGCTAAAAAGCAAAAAGGAAAACGGCGAAAATAAATTTCAGAAAAAGTCCAACAAGATAGAAATAGAAAAAAGTTGGATGCCAAAAAGACTATGAACTAAAAAAAATCTTAAAATATTAACGATCTTATTGATTCTGCTAAAGGAGTTACTGGAAAAAGGAAGTTCAAAGCTAATTATTTAATATAAGCCAGATTATTTGTCTATAAATGGAAAATAATTAATAACTGATGTTTCTTTTCACTATTTTTTCTTAGTGATACTATTAAAGTTTAGTTTAATCTGATTCCCTCAGCATTTCCTCTTCATCATGCCAATACTTGGGTCCATCTCAGCCAAAAGAATTACGTCAACCCTGTCAAGAATTACATTTTTAGGCTAACGAGCTAATTTTAATTATTTTTTTCAGTTTCTGATATACATTGAAGTAAATAAAGTTTAGAATTTGATATTCCGTTATATGAGAACTATATTATTAGTATTACATTTATTACACATACACTTTTTGACATTTATTTCTTTTTCAAAGCCTGGAGTTTCCCTTAACATGCCAACAATTGTGTACATTACTCTAAAATGTTTTAAAAAATTGAATTAAACTTTTCTGGTACATTTGTTGCCAGAAGAAACTGCTGACACAAAAATTAAGTTGGACCTTTCCAGCTCACTTTCTTGAATAGTCCAGACGCTATACCCAGTTCTGTTGGACCTTAAATGTCGCCAAAATCTTTTGAATGATTCGTATGCAGAATGATATCCTAATTTCGAATCGGTGTGGTACATCTTCGGCATATTGTGCGTTCTCGAGATATTCGCAATTAATCAATTTTTTAATTACTCCCGATTAATGCTTTTCCATGAAACGTATTTAAATTTTTTTCTACACTTTATTAGCTAATTGCATTAAGAATAATAAATGTCCAAACATATTTGCCCTTTGATCAATATTGATTGCACAATAGAAACTAATAGGCGAGAAAATTAAAAAAAAATCTGGCTGCAATATCTTCAAAAATATCATCTAAAAGAGAAATATGTTTTAAGTTCTGAAAATTACAGCTAAAATACACACTTTTTATAATAAACACTATTTCTCTAAAGTTAATAATTTCCTGTCAAAATGGACTTTTATTGGCTGAAATTCTGCGCTGTGATAATAGTTATTTCTAGTGAATTAAATTCATGTTATAGACAATATTTTTGCTCAAATATATTGTTGCTGTTCCCAGACAGAAAGTTCCTGTGAAATTATAGTTAAATTGTTCAAATTAAAGCAACTACGCATGAATAATCAATTACCAGGTTTCAAATACAATAATACAATACAATAATATAATAATATAAATACAATAATAAACACTGAATTATTCTTCCAGGAAATCTTACTTAATTTTGAAAAGAAATTGTGTTTTATTAAAGTTAAAAAGAAAAAACTATGCAGATTCATTTACAACGTCAATATTATGAAATAATTTTTTCATGTACATCATCATTGTATAATTAGCATTAATATATGTTGTAATTCAGGAGTTTCTTTCTTAGACATTGTTGTATGTTCTGACAAAATTCGTATATTCGTACTGAAATTTTCGAGCATTTGCTGCAGCCTCATTTAAAACAAAATTTAGATTATTTAATTTTATTCTGATTTTAGTTTTTCAAGGAAATAAAAGAAACTTGTTTTTGTAGTTTCACGGTGCCGAATGGACCCATGAACTTCCGAGTTTACAATGTCACTTATCGAGCCCATTGTCAAATTCTGTCTACGGAAGTTGAGAACTATTAAATGAATAGAAATTAAGAAATTTAAATTACATGACTGAATGTTAAATAATATCTAAGGTTGTTTAAGCTTCGTGCCAAGTTCCCACTACATATACATTTCACAGGAACTTTGTGTCTGGGAGCTGCAACAATATATTAGAGCAAAAATATTAACTCTAACATGAATTTAATTTACTAAAAATGATTATTTATTATCACAACGCAGAATTTAACACAATGAAACTCCATTTTGCCAAGTATTTATTAATTTTAGAGAAATTGTGTTTATTATAAAAAGTGTGTATTTTAGCTGTTATTTTCAGAACTTAAAAACATATTTCTTTTTCAGATAATATTTTTGAAGATTTTGCAAAAAGAATTTTTTTCCAATTTTTTCGCCTATTAGTTGCTATTGTTCAATAAATATTCTTCGGCCGGCAAATATGTTTGGATATTTTTTATTCGTCATGCAAAGAGCTAATAAAGTGCAGAAAAAAATCGAAATACGTTTAACCGACTCGAAATTAGGATATCATTCTGCATACGAATCATTTAAAAGATTTTGGCGTCATATAAGATCCGACAGGACTAGGTATGGCGTCTGGACTAAAAGATGTCCTGCTCAAACAAAAATTAACTGGAACTTTTCAGGTTTTATTTTCGAAAAACTTATTTAGGACTGGTAACATTCTCAAACTGAAAACAAGTCAGTAATGGTATAAACTTTTCTGGTTCTTTATTTCAATCTCAACAGTACTTTTTTTGGACATAAATGCCTCAAATTGTAAAAATTCCCAAGAAATGAAATTGAACTTTTATAGTACTTTTGTCCAGATTTAAACTTTTAAAATTTGCAAATAAAGTTGTTTTTGTCCTAAAAGAAATACACTAAATTCAAGAAAATAAATTTCCTTTATTTGAGTACGTACGTAAAAAATATAATCTGAGATAAGGTGCAAAGTTTATTTTCATGATTAAAAAATATGACGTTGTTATATTAAAGGAAGGACCAAAGACAATTGGATGTCTTATTATTATTATTTTATTGTTTTTACTCTTGTCCAAGGATGGGAGGAACTTTCTTTTTTTATATGCTATATGAACTGTTTTGATTATTGTTCAGAATAGCAGGATCCTATATTATTGTAAAAATATTTCGTTCGGGCAATGTAATAATTGTTAACATTTAGACCACTTTCAGTTTTTTTCAACTGTCTGATCTGGTTTTAAATAAGAATATTATAATAAATTTTAAAATTAAATTTGGTCTGAAATTGGATTTTTTCTTTTGATCCGCTAAGAATCGAGCGGCTGCTTTTTCCTTAAGCTATTAAAGAGATCGGCAGAAGAAGCCTTTTTTAGCCTAGATTGAGCTATGGTGCGTAGCTTAACGGGAAAGCACCCGACCGGCAATCGGAATTTCTGTGGTTTGATTTCCAGCGGAACGAAAGGAGATCTTTTTCAGAAAAAATTTAATTAAAAATTGTGTATTTCATATTGATACCTAACACCTGGCAAAATAATGCGTGTATTTCTAAAAAATAATTCTTTTGCCGACCTTTCTAGTAGCTTAAGGGGAAAACAGCAGATCGGCAATGGAAAGTTATCTAGTTCGATTCCCAGCGGAGCGAAAGGAGAAGATCTTTTTCAGAAAAAATGTGATTGTGAATTTTTTAAATTCATAGCTCCTTCCAGCAGAGACAGTTGTGGTTCAACAATAATATGTTTTCTGGAAGCTTCAATTCATGTGTGACCATATGTTGATACACTTTATTATGTGATATAGTCAATTTAATGACATATACTACGAAACAGAACAATAAATCTTTCCACTCATATTTTTTATCGTATTATGAACAGAGTTTTAAATACAAGTGTTTTTGTTGATCCAACGTTATCTCTGCCGAGGCTTCAATTTAAATTTAAATTTAAAGAGAGCATTAATGTATTAAAATCTCATATATTTTGTGTAAAAGTTAATATTTGCTATACCAGAAATTCTCTCAATGACACAGTATTATTCAAATTCAAACATTAAAAACTTCAGTCTCAGTGATATATCATTTTCAGGATGAAATATTGCAAAATACGACCTTGAGCGCTTATATCAGCTTAAATGTTTGATTACCTTATCCTAACATTACAATGAAAGCTAACATAGACACGCTAATGAGGTCGCGGTTAAAAAATTTTTATAATTGCGCATATTTAATGAGAGCAACCTTCGTTGAAAAATTATGACACATTTAAAAGTACAGGGGAAACACTAGCTGATAAGGATTTTAAATAATATTTTTTCATGCAGTAAGAAATTTAATTTTTTCTTTTCATATGTCTGAAGGTTATCAAATATATGACAATTAACTGTCGGCTAAGAAATTCGTTTTCTTCCAAACACCCCCGCGCATCAAATTCAAACGATACTGTGCAATACCGGCATCACTGACAGTGTTTAGAGACTGATTAAGCATAATTAAAAACACTTATATAAAAGACGGTCGATTTCACAAAATCATTATAGTCTCATGTTAAATTTGGACTGGAGTTGAAGTAATTCCAGTCAGGATTTCATTCAGTTTACGTAAAGCATAAGTGAGTCTGCAAAAACTGGTGCAACATGGAACTGAACAAGATTTTTTTTAATTTGGCATTTGTCATGGGTTTGGTACTAAGTGTTTCAGCACTTTTTCTAGAAGTCCACCATGATAAACATGACTATATTTTTGGGAAAAAAAAGGATAATGACACAACTTTACTGTTGAACGCGAAAGCACATGCACATCGTGATTTGTTCACTCGCCACATTCTCAAACAGGTTTTCCGTGTCCCACCCCCGAAAGCAAAACCAGGAAAACCAACACCTCCAACACCAGTTATTAGCCAGGTCCAAGTGGAGGATCAAGGCACTGGGTGTCACAGCATTAAGATCATTGGCGGAGGTCCTGGATCCACTTTTGTCACGCTAAAATTTAAGAGTCACAGGCATGCAAGTATCAATTACTTGGTTACGTTGTATGGACACCCACCAAATAAAAATGACAATGATGACGACTCAGAGGAGTAAATCAAACTTACTTCTAACCTTATTGTGAAATATTGTTTGATATTTCGACAGTGCATTATAATAAATACACTTGCAAAAGTTGAATAAAGTTTAAAAAAGTGAAATTACGGTTTCCAAACAAATTTGTGATATTATTTCATTCCTTCTTAAATTATTAATAACTAAATGTACACACTATGTTCCTTATATAAATAGGTTATTCACAAACATTATTTTGTGTAAGGAGGCTGTTAGGTAAGTTGTGTTTATTTTTGTGACACAATGACAAAATGTTTTGAAAATTAAACGAAAGATCGCTAAATGTTGAGTCAAGAAAGTTCAAGATGTTTCTGTCAATTTGAAAAAAAAGAGATTGCCAAAATAGCTTGTATTGTTATGTCTTTGTTATTGTGATGAATATTCATAGGAATATTACAAAACTTCATCGGATGTATATTTCCTACAATTTTTTTGAAGTATACAATTTGATCAAATTAAAAAGAGTTTTGTATTTAAGAAGTTAATCAACTTTTCAATAAAAATTTCAATTTTCAATATTTTCACTGTATTTTTCTAAAAACATCCCATATAAACAAAATTTACCATGGAATTATTCAAAATAAAAGTTTATCGTCTTTTACATTATTTTCAGAAATAAAAATAATCGTGAGTATTGTGAAAACTGGGCGTCATTAGCTAATAAAAAAATTATATTTCAATTGGATATACTTCGCCAAAGTAAATAAGTAAGAATTATATTTTTTATGTATTATCTAAATGTATGCGATTTCTTTTAAGTGGCAATGAAACAAAGCCCATTTTTTTTAAATTATACTATTTCCAAAAATATATTTTTTTTAATGTAAAAGATGAAGCAACCAGAGTCTATTTCATAGATATTTTTATTTGCTAATAAATTCATAATATATAAATGATAAAAGATATTTATTTAATAGATTAATGAAAGTTGCTATTGTCACAAGCGATTTTTTCTTTTTATAAGCATAATAACCTTAAAAAATGTTCGAATGTGGGAAGAATCTGCATAATCCAGCTTTCTCCAGCATCGTGCTTTTCTTATACACTTTTTATAATAGCATCAGAAGGTTTATTTTATCAGTCACTTGTCTTTTCTGAAATGTTCCAGGGAAAAAAGTTAACTTTTTAATATAATTTTTTGTTTAAATTACAAAAACCGATCCGATGTAAAGGCATCATGGATCAAGAAAAATCTGCTTGAAAATAAATGTAGAAAATGGACATTTTGAAAATGTACGAAATAGTTGTCTTATAAAAACCATTTTCTTTTGCATAGACAAACTGCTCTACTATTCAGATGGTTTTCAAAATTAATTTATCGCGATTGTTTGATGTTTATGTCAAATGGTTTCCCAATTCAGAAAAAAAACAGAATTTTCACAAATTTAAGGAAACGGAATTCGTGATTATATTTTCAGTAATTTCAAATATTCAATATTTTGTTTTTTTCGGTAAAATTATGTTACTCCAAAAATTTGTTCCCAAAGATCTCTCTGTAGAAATAGGTTAATTTTAATCAAGTTCGGTCGTTTATCCCTACCCTGCGGATAAACGACCGAAACAAACCTTAAAACATCTCAGCTTCACTAAAAACCCTGTATTATAATTTTTGGAATATTCCATTCCTTTTACGACTTCAAGCTGCACATTCAGTACTTAGTAAACGTTTCAGAGCCTTTTAGTTGCAAAGACATCGGTCACCCATTTCATCCCTAATCCTGCACCACCCGCACCTCCCGCACCACACATACCGTACTGAAGTTCACCTCGATATTGATCCAATAGAATGGAATGGAGTGAAGGTCATAAACGTACACACGCGAGTTTTTGATGGGCATCGGGACGATATAATATCTACCCTGCCGCTGTGTGGTGGGGCCCTTGCTGTGCAACACCACAGCCCCATACGTGCATGGCGCGGCAATCCGAACAGAGCCGAGCAGAATGGAACATATAGATGTATAAATCAAGCAGGGCACGTTGATAGAAGCAATAAAGAGTCGAGAATGGGAATGGCAAAGAGAAAGAGAAGAGTTTAAGAAGACGGCAGTGAATGTGCTGGTAGTGAGGAAGAGGAAAAGAGGCAGGGGGCGCAACAGAGACTTATATTACTCCGAACGCAGTTTCACAGTAACCCGTGGAATTTGGACGTAGGCCCCTTTCAAGGGGTGAGAGCAGAGACCGGTGGGCGAGTCGAACAACGGCTGCCAAATTAATGGCACCCTCGTCCCACATTTCTCGATTTATCCGCCTTTTCGTTCACTCACCTGGCGATATTGGAACAGCCAACGAATCACCTATAAATAAGTCTTTATTCAATTATTATCGAGTGTCAGAATCACTCCTTTGGTCCTCTGGTCTGTAGCTCGTTGGGGGTTTCGAAGGTAATTTGAAACAGAAGTCGCTTACACAAAATGAAAAAGGAAAATTAGGGGTATTGCCGGAAAGTATTGGATAATTCTAAATATGATCTACTGCATTTTTGCTTTTGAAATAAGGTTCTTCACCTAAATTTTATGATTTAGTCGAGACCTTAAGTTGATTAGTTTATAACTGAACTTATTTGGTGGAAAGTATCTAGCCACATTATTTCGTGATATTCGATGCTTTTAATCGTCGAGGATCGTGCCTGGCATATGAATTAAGTATCAGTAATCGCGTTAAGGATCTTAAATTGAGATGTCATCCGTTCGGACGCTGCTTTCTGACATGGCAAAAATTTTTGCAGACTATGCAAGCGCTGCATCTGACCATTTGCAAGGTATTTACTGAAGATGCAATATCTGTGGATGAACGTGGTCTGTATAATTGGAATAATAGCAACTTATATTGCTTTGCTAAGGGAAACCTTACATACCATTTAGGGAAGACCTATGTGAGGCACCTAAGACACCTGGATTTTCGAGAAGAATCAAATCGAGTAATATTCAGAACGACATCAGAGTCATGTTCACTGCTTTCTTCGACCTGGAAGGTGTTGTGTACTATGAATACGGACCTGTCTATTCATCGCAGCTAATTAAGCAATTTTTGGTGAAACACGGCCTTCCACAACTTTGGGAGCTCTTATGCAGTCTTGACCTGGCTCCTCCTCACAAATATTTTTTAAATTTAGCCATATTTCATTCTCACAAAAAAGATGATGAAATCGGATCAAGATTGTAAGTTTTAGACTAATTCAAACCAGAACAAATTTCTTTGTCTCGCGCCGTCCCGGAGAACCGCGTATCTTTTTTGAATTTATACACAATTACAAATTCCTTACAATAATTCACATTAAAATATTTTGAAGCAAATGCACAAAAATGCACCAAGTTTCCTAGTTAGTTTCTGCGAGTCTGTAAACGAGAAATTTTAGGGAGTCGAAATTCTAACTCAAGTCCTGAGTAAGCAGATCAGTCAATCTGAAGGCAAATACGAGTGGTTAAATGAAAACATCCTTGCTCGCGTCCGATGCGCTTTACGTGAGGCACAGGCGTAGCGTTTCTATAGATAAGTGCATAACTTAAGAGAGTAACGTGCAGCAAATGGAAGCACGCGAACGGTTACACGTCTTTTAACTCTTAACATGAAAGTTGTAAAGCTGCAAACTTTGACGTCGTAAAAGCAGCACCTTCGGATTTGCTGTTGAAAATGCTATACATGTTAGTAATTTTAACCAGAAATAGGCAAATATAAAACAAAATTTCATAAACAATCCCGATTGTCTTCAAAAACAAAAACAAAAATAATGAATTACTTTAAACCATTTTTAGGGTTTCTAAGCTCCGAGAAGAAAGTAAGGAGAGCAAAAGTGAACAGGGTTAAGAGAAGGGAGGGGAAATGAAGGAGGAATTAAAGGAAAGGAGAGCAAGCAAATTGTAATTTTGTAATTTATTAAAAAGTTCCTTGGGCTAGGTAGCCCTCTAAGGAACAGAACATTGATAGGAAGAATTACTTAAATCGAAGGTTCTTAAACATGGACTGATAACACAAAAGAAAAAAAAATATATAATCAAAAGGAGTTATGAGTAATTAACTCTGAAATTATCGAAAACCGAAAATAAAAATATTAGCTTAGTTGAACAAAAATGCACTATATACAACTAAAAGAAAAAGTATGGGAAAAAGTAAAGAAAGTATGGGAGGGGACGACTTCGATACAATACGAAACCCTGCCCCTACAATCCTTTTATTCTATGTTTTTTATCTAAAAATTAAAAATGCCATATTTTCAAAAAAGGAATAATTTTGAGGAACATGACTCGACATCTGCAATCTTAACTTTCATATGCCTAATGACAGTGTCACGACGCAGGTCTCTGTTTATTATTGACACCTTATGATTCACTGATATGAATCTATTTCTTATTTCTTTAAGCACAAAATAAGACACAATTTCTGCAGCAGAAAGTCAAGATTTTTGAAGATGTTGAAAGAAGTTCTGTTGATAAGACTCAATTCCTAAAATCTGCTTCATGTGACTGATTACCTGATAAAACAGGTTAATTCAGATTTGTCCTTTTCATAAAACCTCCACAACCTCCACGCAAATTACTTTATTAGCGGTAAATTAAGTCTCTTAATATCCATTCAATAAATTTTCAGGATAAAACAGTCGCGAATTACCAATCTGTGATTTACAGCGTAGTGTACATATGAATTCGGTGCTCACCTGAAAAAAAAGATTGATTTAGTATGGTATAAAATTTTACAAAGTCGGGATGAGGTATGTGACAAATACATTTGTTATGACATCCACAAAACACTTTTACACACAAAGAAGTGGATTTTTGATGGTAGGTAACATTTTCCAGTCCCCTTTGAATCTCACTTTAAAGCAGAAATTAAATTCTCGGTGGTTTTACTTCAATAGCCATCAAATCCGTAATCCCGTCGAGCTGGAAATAGTCGAATTTATTACTAAAATGCAAATGCTTTTAACTCTGCAATTAGTCTTTTAACGTTTTAAACCATGGAAATTAGAGATTGCCAAATAGAATGAATTAAAATCGTGATGCGAGATCAACACTACCACAAAATGGAGTCTACAGAATGCTATACTTTGCATTATTCAATATTCAAAAACAGCCGTAATTTCAGGGTGAATACAAAACTTTCTTTTTAAATTCCCTGACTTTTATTATTTAAAGGCCAGGATTTTAAGTTCTTTATTATATTAAAAATGAAATCTTTAAAGAAAGCAATCAAAACATTTCCGGTAAAAATAAAAAAATTCTGAATTGATTTTTTTTCAACCAAAAAATATGATTTTTCTACAATAACTGATGAATTATCAATCCGAAAAGACAAATTTTTCAGAAGACAGTTTCATTTTCAATCCGGAAATTTTAATTTTCATATCGAAAAGTTCAACTTTCAACAACAAATCAAATTTATCAACGACAACTGTCAGGGTTGATGTTTAAATCGCAAAAAATGAATTTTTAACAAAATATATGAATTTTTTCCCAAACAGTTCAGTTTTTTTAAAAAGAAATAAATTTTTAAGAAAATGATTGTTTTTTTAACGAAGAAATTAAATTTTCAAGAAAATAGTTCAATTTTGCACCCTTGCACAAAAAGACATATTTTCAACTAGAAAGATTAATATCATACTGAAAAGGCATTTTTTTGATGAAATACATGAATTTCCAAATAAACAGATGAATTTTTAATAAAACAATTAAATCTTTAACTAGATACTTGAGTTTTCAACCCAAAAACATCAATTCTAAAAAACAGTAATACCTTATGTTTCAACCTAAAAAGAACAAATTTTCATCGAAAGAGATCGTTTTTTATAACTAAAAGATAAATATTCAAACAGAAATATTCATTATCAGCCACTCACCAAAAATTTCCAATAAAATACATGAATTTGCACAAAAATAGTTGAAGTTACAACTAACAAAGATTAAGATTTAGCCGAAAGTGGAGAAACTAATTTTTCAGTTAACAAATTTTTAATTCAAATAGATAAAATTTTAACATAATATTTACATTTTTAGCCAAAGAGACGAATTTTCGATTTAAATGATAATCATAAAATTAAGAACAGTTGTATTCAACTAAAAAAGGCGGATTTTACACAAAAAGTTAATTTTCTACCAAAATAGTGGAATTTTCCACTTCAATAAATGATCAAATTACAGTTATTTAAAGTGACTCTTATGAAAATTCGCTTACCGCTGCAAGACTTCTTTCAAAATCCTTGACTTTTCCCTGATTTCAAGATCTTTCCTGGTCTATGGCCACCCTGACATTCATATGGCCCACATAGACTTCTGCTTTTCGCTAACAAAGGAAAGACGAGATTTCGATTGGACTTCAGGAGTGCTACATTAATTCCGGGGGGTTTAGCCATAGTTGAGGGATCCTGCAAGTTCACTAAGTTTAATAAATCTTCGCCTGACATTTAACTCGCTCTACGAATAAAGACGGCTGACAGTGGATGCAGTGGATGCATTGCAGGCCGATGGAAAAGTCAACGATAAATAATTTCTCTCAAGAACCCGCTTGGAGTCTCGTCGTTCGGGAGACTGCTTCGGCTAACTTGAATCAGATGTTGTATGCCGTATACTTGTATGCATCAGTAGCTTTGCGAATGGAGCGTGCTGGCACTTCGTAAGAACGTCGAGGAATCCTTGGATGTTCCTGACCTCGAAGAAGCACCAATCTAACTCTCAATGGCAATAATATCTTCGTGGTACGTTGTGTTGTAAATATACATGGACAGGCAAGATATGTATTTTAGAATCAATACAAGGCTTCAATTATTCAAAAAATTCTTAGCTTCCCAAATAAAATTTTGGTTGTATAAAACCAAATATCTGGTTGTCTCTACCAAATTTTTCATTGCATTAACAAAATATGTGGTTACCGCAAACAAATATTTGAATGTTTCAACTAAATGTTTGGCTGCCTTAACCAAATTGCGTTGTCTCAATTTAACACTTTTGTTACCATGGATGAAATAAAACCGTTTCGTTTTGTTAAATTTGTGAATAACTGAAAGCTTGTCTTCAAATTAAATGCATTTGACTGAATCAAAGCTATGTTTATGATCCTATATTCTAAGTCAAATAGTCGAAAATCATTGTCAACCACTGTCACTTTCTATATTGTTGTGCACGAAAAGAAAACCGCTAACTACATCTATTACGAAATTCGAGATAATAATATATGTACGATCGTAAAAACTCTATCCTTCATACGTTATGTGATTTATGATAAAATATTGTGGATTAGCCCTTTACTGGCACTATGGGTGAAAAATACCCCAACAGATTTTTTAGCTCGAATTAACCGTACTAAATCCCAGAAAATGGATCTCGTGTCCACTTTTACCAGTAATTGACATCACTAAAGAAAGGTAAAGTGGGTTAATATAAAGCGGCAAACGTCAGCATATGTTGGGCACCCTCATAAAGTAGACCTTGTAAAACTGTGGGGTATTTAATACTCGTTGTGCCGTCAGTGAGCAAAAAAGTCATTTTCAAAAAAAATTTGTGCCATTGATATCAGTGATTTTCGTTCAATTTCCAACGTAAGTTTATTTTCTAAAGTGAAATAAAATTTTTTTACATTATTTCATCGTCTCATGCTCTTTTAGGTGGCCTGAAATTTACGACGACGCTTGCTTGGTGAACAATCAATCGCTTGCAATCGCGTGCAATTGCCCGATGTGCCATGAGCACCGCGCATGCGGTTGTAGCGACTCTGTAGGTTTGAAAGAGTAATCACAACTAGGAAAAACTGCTTTTTATGTTACTTTTGTGTTTTTTATTTTTAAATAACTATTTTGGTGCATACAAATAAAAATAAATTTATTTTAACATGGAAAATGTGGTGTTTTATTTTAACATAAAATCGAGGTTTCATTTTGCAAAATAAATACCTTTTTTTGAAGCAACAATAATACAGTTATTTTTTTCCTGAAGTTTTTGTATCTCAAGAGTATTGCCCTAAATTTTTTAGGTGAGAATATTAAAAATTTAGTAAGTTACGGATTTTTAAGTAAAAAAACTCTATATTTATCGTTTTTTTTTTTCAAAATTGTTGTATCTAACTTAAATTAAACTAATGACTGTAAAACTGATTCCAGTTCAAAAAACATACTTTACACTACATTAAATAATTTTCTTGTGCAAAAATATTCAATACCAGCTGCGCGAAACATGTTTGAACACGTAAAGTGAAAACACCCGTTCTGACATTTACGTAAATACTAAGAAGTCGTGCAAGTTAAGGGTTAATATTTTAGTAAAGAATTTTATTTCATCTTTATCTGCAAAATTTCTAAAAATTAAAAATAATGTCTCTGATTATACTCAGTTTACGAAACATACTATTGCGCCTATATCCCGAATATTCCTAATTCATAAAATAATCGTCGCATTTCCCTACTCGTCACAAACAAAAAAATTTGTTTCTTTCAATACTAATTATAATTCTCACAATTAAAAAAAATACATGTCTTTCTCTGGCATATCAGCCATATTGAAAACTAGGTCTCCTGGCGTCTGCGCATGCCCGGTTGCTGGTTTGGTACGAGGAACCAAATTCTTTGGCACACCTAAGAAACAATATTTAACAACAAATTTTATTGGCACAAAATAAATTGTTTTCTTCAAAAGATCACGTTTTTAGTCGAACTTTTAGGTTGAATATTTTTTCTCTAAATCTTTATAACAAAGGTAAATTCTCTACGACGAAAGTGCTTCTAATTTCCGCATACTATTAGTAAGCACTGCGCCTTAAAAGGAATCAGATTGAGAAATTGGTATTTTTATTTAAAAATTTGGATTTTGTTGTTGAAAATTCATATATTTGGTTAAAATACCGTCTTCTTTGGTAGAAAATTAATCTTCTTGGTTGAAAGTTTAAAGTGAAAGTCCATTAGCTGAAAATATATTTTCCTGGTTAAAGTATTGCCCAGTGGGCAAAAAATATGACGTCTTTACTACATCATTACGACATCTTAACGACAACTTTACGATATCCTATGTCCATGTCGTTTCGGTGTCTGCGATATCGTAAAGACATCGTCAGATCATGTGACTTATTTACGATATCGTAAACACATCTTAACGACATGGACATAGGATCTCGTAAAGTTGTCGTAAAGATATTGTAACGATGTCGTAAAGACGTCGCCAAACTTTGTGCCCACTGGGTACGTATTCTGTTGAAAATTCATTTTTTGTTGGTGAAGAATTTTTTAGAATGAGAATGTACTATTTTAATTTTTATTAAAATCGAATATTTTTTTATAATCATCTCTTTTAAAAACAATGTAACTGTTTGACTGAAAATTAAATTATTTATTTAAAAATTTAAGTATTTGGTTGAAAATTAACTTTGCTGTTAAAAAAATCATATTATTTTCTGTAAATTCAAGTGTTTTGTAGATAATTTGTCTTCTCGGCTTCAAAACTCAACAATTGTCTCTTTAGGTTGAAAATTGATCTATTTTGACAGAAAATCTTTTTTGGTTGAAAACTAAAGGGTTTTTTATTAGACTCAATATCAGGGTTTCAATATACCACGTGGAGCCTTTTACTCGTGATTTATAGAAAGTCGTTGTGACATTTACATTAATTTTATTTTGAAAAATTTACTCCCCTATCATTCCCCTGTTTTTTGTAATAATTGTCCTATTTCAATTTTGAGAGCATTTTGGACTGTAAAGCCTGACGTAATATTTTTGATTATTCTAGAATCAGTACAGAAGCTTATAGTTTACCACATCGTTAGATACACATCTTGTCAACTGCACTACTCGTAATTGGAAACGCGAAAAAACAAAGAATAATCGTGAAACCTGTGTTTAGCAAGTGGAAAAACAACGAGCGATGACGGAAGTGATGGGAGATGGGGCTCTAGAATGTTTAAAAATTTGTAATGTAGTTTTTGGATCGCCCCTAAATAATGATATCAGTTGAAGAAGATTGACTATTTTTTTCTTTTAATTCCGTATTCTGTACATTTTAGTAGAAGTGTCTACTTGAAGAAGAGACGAGTCAGGGAAACGAAAATTAAATTTAAAAGCTACAAACTTGCTTCTATAGAATTTTCTTCCTATTGCAACGCGAGTAACGAGCTTCTGTGACTCCAAGTTTGAATCGGACGATTAAACCACCCCGGGGTCTCGAAGCAACCACAATGGGTACTCGAGCCGTAATGCCGCAGCACTTATTGGCAATAACGTTTCCCTTAAGGCGGATCCCCTCGAAAATTTGACCTTGAATACTTCCCGGACCGGTTAGAAAAACATTTTAGTATTTTGACTAGTGACAGACTAAAATTAGGTCTTAAGTAGTATCCTTAATCAACGTTAGCTGCTAGTAAAGGGAGACGTAATTTGATGAAGAACCTTCTTCTTGTGTCCGTCTGGCTCCTAGCACAGCAGAATCGCTCTTTACCGGGCGGAAGTCGCACATTTCTCAGTATTTCTTCTGCCCCTCGAGAGGAAGGATCGCAAACGCGTCATTTTTCGCTCCTATTATCGTCAGTTCACCCTCGTAGTTTTTGTCACAATATTTCTTGAAAATGCCTTTCTGTTTCATCTTTCCATTTCTTCTCTCAATTTATTCTTTCAAGAACTGAATTGATGGAATGCAATAAGAAAATCCAACTATTTTTGGTTGAAAATTAATTGTTTTTGGTAGAATGCTCTACTAATTTATTTTCAAATTGAATTCACTTTTTTAGTTAAAAGCTCCTCCATTTGGTTGAAGACTCACTATTTTGTTGAAAATGGAACTAATTGGTTAAACATACATTTTGGCTGTTAAGGTTCTTCATTCAGTTTTATTTTTCGATTGTTTAGTTAAAAATTCAACTTCTTAGTTCAAAATCAAACTGTTAGGTCAAAATAGATTTTTCTTGTTGAAAATTAATTTTCTTCATTAAAAATACATTTTGAATTTTTGAAAATTCGATTTAAAAATTGATGTACATGGCTGAAAATTTTTTTGTTGAAGATTAATCTTCTTCGTTGAAAATTCATAGTTTTTGGTTGAAAACGTCCTGTTGCTTGTATAGCTAATTCGTCTTCTCAGATTGAATATTCAAAAATTTGTTTAAAAATTTATTTTTTATTTTTCATAATTGAACCATTCTATGAAACTTTCGTTATTTACGATAAATTCAACTTATGTGTAGAATATTCATCTTTTTTGGCTTCAAAATTCAAAATTTAGTTTGGTAGAAAATTAAATTATTCGGTTACAAGTTAACTTTTTTGTTCAAAATTCATATTTTTATTCGAAAACTCGACTACTTTCGTAGAAAATTTAACTACTCAGTTCATAATTATACTCATTATTTGACAATAAGCTTATTGTGTAATAACTTAACTTTTTTTTCACATTTCCTCTTTTAGGTTGAAAATTTAACTATATGGTTAAAAATTCATTTTCTTGTTGAAAATTCAAATATTTCGTTCAAAATTGGTCTTTTTTCTTTAAATTTATCAGTTTGAAAATCAGTTTCTTTGCTGTTAAAACATAATTTTTTGAACATAAAAATGTAAATATTCCTTTTTGGGTTGCAAGCCAATCTTTGTTAGTTGAAAATTCAACTATTTGGTCGAAAATTAAGGTATTTCGTTGAATTTCGTACATAATTATTCCATGTTGTATAAAAATGTAGATATATGCTCAAAAAATTTAATTTTAATTATGGTGTTGAAAATTTAAATATTTTGTTAAACTTATATTTTTCAGTCGCTACTTAAACTATTCAGTTAAAAATACATATTTCAACGTAGAAAAGTCATTTTATTTCTATTTCGTCTATTTCTCTTCTCGATTTCTTCTATCTAAATCGAGCTTTATAGCGTACATTGACAAACTGCTGCGAATGTCTCGAAATTTAATTAATGTTCTGTGGAACATGGTTGGCTGTAGTAATTATAACGGAACATCCTTTTTCAACTTTATCTCCAGGAAGTCTGAAAGCAATATCGTTTCATTTTTAATCCCTATTTCTTTTGACAGTCATCTAATGTAATTAAAATTCTGAATACTATAAACTCTGCGATAGCTCCCGGAGTAAAAACTTACAAGCTTCAAGCGACTAGTTACAAGCGAGATCACAGTAACCCCGAATCAACTCGTAACACTCACTTAAAACTTCCGTCGCTTCGCGAGCTCGCTTGTAGGGTTTTATCTATGGCCACAAACGATTTTAATCTGCCCTCTCTTTGCAGCCAACTGTCCGCGAACAGGATTGTGGGGTGTAGGACTAACGACTGGAATTTGCCTTTGTTAATTGCCGATTTCCGCAAGCGGTACTGGCTCTAGTTTCTGTTCGGGAACTAACAAAAAGTGGAGTCCGGCTCATTGGGACAAGTTTCGGGCGTTTCTGTCAGAAGATGAATCGTCTAGAGGCGACAGAGGGCCATCATTATTAATCATGATGCAATTAGATAATAGTGGTTAAATCTAAGGTAATGTCCTCACAGAATAAAGTAATGATAAAATTTGTTGCAGGAAATTTTTCAGAGGGATAATGTTTTATGCGGACAACTCCGCGTTTTTAAAACACAACTGGCACACAACTGGCTGGATACCAGGACGGTACCAGTTCAGTAACAGTAATAAATTTCAACATAGGGGCCATTCATAAATTACGTTGCCGATTTTTTACTATTTTTGGCCGTTAGCTAAACATTCAATATAATGAAAATAGGTTACAAATTGACGAAAATAGGATATTTATATGGAGGTAAATATTTTAAAATAAAATATTATAACTACTATGTTGAATTCAATTGAAAAGCAAGATATTGCTGAGATTTCAAGTCAAAAGATATTTTATCGTCAATACAGCAGTTACATTTTTAACGAGAAATGATTTTCTACCGAACGGTATGAATTTTCAACTTAAAAAGAACTTTCTAGACCAAATAGTTTCATTAGTAACAGAATAGTTTAACTTTTAAGCAAAAAAGATTTATTATTAATCAAACAGTTGAACCCTTAACCAAATATATTTATATTTTCAATCCAAAAGACGAATTTTTTAGAAAATAGATGATTTTTCGACAATAAAGTTAAATTACAACCAGAGAAGTCTACTTTTTCATTCCAGACGACGAATTTGGAATCCAAAATGAGGAACTTCAACAAAAAAGTTGAATTTTCGATAAAAAAAATAAATCTAATAAAATAGTTGCATTTCCAACCAGATAACTGAATTTTTAACATAAAAAGATCAATTTTCGACCAAGTAGTTGAATTTTCAACCAAAAACTCGTTTAATTTTTAGTAAAAATAACTCATTGTAAGCACGAAAAGGGAATTATCTACCTGTTAAGTGCAACAAAAAACGATACATTTTTACGAAAAAAAGCTCAATATTCAGCGAAAAAGATGAATTTTCATAAAAAAGGATTAATTTTTTGCAAAAAGACGAATTTTTAACGAAATACATGAATTTTCTAGCAAGTAGTTGAATTTTGAACTACTCAAACATAACTTCTTAGCGAAAAATGGAAAATTTAAATTTTAAATAAAACATTAATTTTTGACCAGAAAAAAAAGAATTTTCATGCAAATAGTTGAATTGAAAAAACATAGTTGGATTTTTAACCAAACACATGTATTTTTATTAAAAAAAAGTTAATTTTGAAGCAAATATTTTAATTTTCTACCAAAGGGTCAAAAATAAGTCAAAAATAATAATTTTTTACCAGAGAGTTAAATTTTCAAATAGAAAATATCAAGTTTCAGCGAAAACAGTTCATTCACAACGAAGAAGTTGCATTTTTAACGTAATGGATGAATTTTCAATCAACGAAAGAACATGAGCTATTAACAAAATAGCTAAATATTCAGTGAAAATCCTTCATTATAATTTTCAACGTAAAAGTTGAATTATCAAGAAAGTACCAAAATTTTCTACTAAATGGTTACATTTTCAATTCATAAGAGATGAATTCTTAACCAAAATTAGAATAGTGAGATTTCATGATAAAAAATTACTTTTTGACCGAAATAAAAAATGTTTGTCATTAAAATAGTTACATATTTAACAAAAAATATTAATTTTTATCAAAAAAGTTTATTTTCGACCAAATGTTTTAATTTTTTACCAAAGTGTTCAATTTTCAATTTAAAAATACGAATTTCTATGAAGAGAGTTAAATTTTTAAACAGAATATATAAATTTTCAACCAAAAAGTTACCTGACTACTATGAAGTTGCATTCTTGTACAACAAAGATGAATTTGCAATCAAAAACATTCATTTTCTACCAAAAAGACGAAATTTGTACAAACTAAATAAATTTTCAACTAATATGATCAATCCTTTTAAAAAAATTATTTTTTAATTAATAGCAGATAAGTTAATAGTTGAATGCTTAACAAATAAAGATGAATTTAAACCCGACAAGATTCATCTTCTGCCACAAAAGATTAATTTTTAACAAAATACATGAAAGTAAAATCAAATACTTGCATTTTAAACCAAAAAAGGTCAATTATCAAACTAAAAATGCACCAGTAACATTTTTAGCTAAAAAGATGATTTTAAACAGAACAAAAATTAGTTTTGAAAAAATGGGTTAATTTTTAATCAATTAAATGAATTTTCACCCAAAATGATGAATCTTAAAAAACAATTTCAATAAAAGTTCAGCATGGAATCTAATAGTTTAATTTTAAACTAAAAAGATGATTTTTCAACAAAAAATTATTATTTTCTACTAAAAAAAAACTAAAAAAATCACAAGAATTTTAATAAAACAGTTGAATCTTCAAGTAGAAAAGGTAAATTTTCAACAAAATAGCGAAGGGTTTTACTAAAAAGATATATTTATAATCAAAAATGGAATAGTTAAATTTATAGTAAAAAATTTTTAATACAAAATTTAATAAATTTGCAATGAAACAGATACATTTACAATCTATGATAAATTGTCAACCAAACAAATTTTATCTTCAACAAAGCATAACTTCCTTGAACCAAGTAGTTGTAATTCTAATACAAAATATGCCTTATTGAAAAAGCAGTGGCATAACAAAAATTCAATTTTCAACCGAATAGTAGAATTTTTAACCAATAGAGATGAATATCGTACAAACATATAATAGTAAAGTTCTTAATTAGAAAAATAAATTTTTAATCAACAGTAGTTTAATTTTCTTATTATTTCTAATAACTTAGATCGATACCAGAGGATAAACCGAAAAAAGGGAAAATTTTTTCAAAACAGGTGGAAAATTCTTATAAAAATAGGAAAAGGACTAAACAGGAAAAAGAGTTTAAAGTCTGAAACATTAAAGTGATTTTTAATATCATTAAATCATGATTGAATTTTAGCGTTTCAGAGAAATCTTACACAAAATATTCAAACTTTGTTAAAATTTATGATCCGGAAACGTACTAAACGTTATCTGAGTTCGTAATGTTACTTCCACTGGCAACGTTTTGAAAACTTGTTTTGATTGTTCTTGGATAGTTTATATATGATATTCTTACTTTTTCAAAAGCAAATTAAATCGATTGTTAATTTTTCTATAAAAGATGCAGACTGGGCCGAATAAGTGTACCGAAATTGCACGAAAAAGACATGTCTGCAGATCCTGCTTTCTTCCGAAAACAGTATTGGTGTTGACAAGAAAATTGAATTTACGAAACATTTGATACAATTTTCAAAATTGTAATAATTTTATTCAAAACTATTATCATATACAATGAAATATGTGAACAATAAAACTTTTCTTGTTAAGTAAACAAAATTGTATCTATTTGACTGGATGCACATGACTTTTCTACGATTCCTTCTTTACAAAAAACTTTTTTTTGATTTTTCATATATCCTTTTTTCTTAAATATGACAGCAGCACACTAATGCCTTTAAACAGACGCGTTTCACTTTTACCCGTCCCAAGGCATTCAAAGCTCTGACTCAGGCTTTACCCTTCATATCGTGGTCTAACATGCTAACATACCAAAAATCGATGCTTAACTGGGATTGTAATTTCGGACTGACAGGGAAATCCCCGGAGATTTAGCTTCTCGAAGTTAGCGTTTATGATTTAGGTGGGTAAGCACGGATTGGTCTCACTGCTTTAAGTCACAGAGGAGCTGTCTCCGAGAGAGTTTCGATATTGACTAGCGAGCAGGTCCACGATATGGAGTCGCATTACCGAGTTCTCGCAGAATATTCTCACCGGCTGTACAATCTATTCGCTCGAGTGCGTTGATTGCGCCTGAAGACCCCCGAAGACACTCTGACATCCTTTTTGCCACATCCTCTCGAAACCAGAACTACTCTCAGAATTGTATAGGCGTTCCCGCGACATTCAATTCTTCAATCATATTCACGCAATTACATCTAGAGATTCTTATCTACGTCAAACCTCGATAGATTGACAATCCGAAATTCTTTTTTGTGAAGAACGGAAGTGATAGGAAATAAAAATCGAGGGGATGGCCACAGAACTTCATTTTTAAAATTCCTTGACATTTCCCTGACCAATTTTTCATTTTTTCTGAACGTTAATGTTCGAAGACCAAAATTTCAGGCTTGTAAAATTTTAAACCTACAATCTGTTATAAACTGAATATAAGTATTATTTTACATTAAAATTTCAAAATATTAAATTTATATATTTTAAACAAGGAAAGATGAATTTTCTACCATAAGAGACATATTTTTAATCCAAAAGGACGAGATTTCAATAAGATAGTTAAATTTCTAAAGAAATTATTAAATTTTCAACTTAAAAAGATTAAATTTGAACTAAAGGGCCAACTTTTCAAAAAAACATGATTAAACTTTTAAAAAAACCTTTGCATTTTCAAAACAGAAGACAAACATTAATTTTCAACCCAATGGGACGAATTTTGGCTCTAAGTAGTAATAAGTCCAACAGAAGATTAAAATTGTAGATCAGAAAAAATAAAATCTTAACCGAAAGAGTTCTCAAGCCAAAAAGATGAATTTTTAATCCAAAAGATTCATTTGATATTGAAAAGCAACTAATTATCAACAAAATATATGAATTTCGAAAAAGTTGAATTTTCAACTTAAATGATGAATATGCATATAGTCAATGAATTTTTCACTAAGTAGTTCAACATTCAAGCCACAAAATTTAATTTTCTACCAAAAATATGAATTTTCAACACAATGCATGAATTTTGAAAGAAGTGATTAAATTTTCAACTAAAAAATAAATAAATTTTCTATCAAAAATAGAGCAGATAAATTTTAAATCAAAGAAATTATTTTTCAACGAACAAGAAGAACATTTTTTAACAAAATAACCAAATTTTTTAATAAAATTCTGAACCTACAAACAGAAATCTCGTCTTTCACATAATGATCCAACTTTTAACCAAAAATACCAAGTTTCAACCAAAAATAATTACTGCCCAGGAAATAAATAAATAATTTTTAACGAAGTAGTTAAAATTTCAACCCAGAAGTGGAATTTTCCAACCAAAAAGAAGAATTCCAGATCAAAAAAGAGTGTCATCCAAATTGTTGAGCTTTTAGTCTCAAATTGGAATGTTTGACAAAAAGGGTTATTTAATAGCAAACAGATTCTATGTAACAGATAAGAGGATATTTCAACGAAGAAGATTAGTTTTCTACCGATAAGATGAATTTTTAACTGAAAACAATCAATTATAAACCGAAAATGTAGCAGTTACATTTTCAGTTGAAAAAATGAGGAATTAACACACTAAAAGAAATGAATTTGCAACAAAATAACTGAATTTTGAAACAAAGGAATAAACCTTACACTAAAAAATAAAATTTAAACAAAGTGCATCAACTTTTACCCAAGTGGGTAAATTGTTAATTAAAAACACCAATTTTTAAGAATGTAGTTAAACTCTCAACCAGAAAGATGTATCAGCAACTAACTCAAATAATAAATCTTCAAATAGAATAGTGATATTTTAGGTTAAAAAAATTCATTTTCAACCAAAAATAAAAACGAATTTTCAGCAAAAAAGACGAATTCTGCAATAAAACGATCAACCTCGATAAAAATATTAGATTATTTAACCAAAAAATATGTAAATTTTATAA